>NC_061843.1:966751-984251 GCF_019202785.1 Penaeus chinensis | reverse complement strand
AGAACGAGGCCATGATATACGTTTTGTGTGTATTCCATCGCATGTTGGAATCCCTAGGCATGATCATGCTGATCGCCTAGCAAAGTGCGGATACAGATCTTGGGATACCTCTTTCTAGGATTTTATACATCATTAAAGCTTCCTTCAGAGAGGACTTGACTGAGTTGATAAATTCTCAACGCCCTGAAAGCTGTAGCATAAAGCACTATGACCGGTTTAGGCAAGATTCATTCATCTATGGTTTATATAAAACAAGAACAACACAGCGTGATGTTGTGACTGCAAGAATCAGGCTCGGATATAGAAAGTACTGGCAGGTCAGTACAGTTTGTAATGTCGAAGAAACTAAGTGTAAACTGTGTAATGAAGAATATAAGCGAACACTTGTACATTATATCTCAGAGTGCCTTTCAGACCACCTACCATGAGGTACGGAGAACTATGTAACTATTTCATACCATCTGATGTCTTAGAAAATATACTTATGTTGTATCCTAAATTTGGAATGTAGTATCACATATCCGCATATCAAATGTAGCAATGCTTTTCCACGCCCAAGCTATACGCCGGCGTGGCAGATGAGTAGATAAAGGACTGTGTTCCTTTCCTTGAACTGATAAGGTACTTATAATAGCAATGTTATAGCCTAAAATTCAAATGTAATACTACTATTTAATGTTATGACCATGCTTGCCCACGCCTGTGCAGTTAGCCAGGGTGGTAAATAAAGGACTAAACTAAACGAATTTCCCTCCCTGGGGCCTAGATTATCTAGTTAGCCAAAGGGGTATATAAAGGACATGCGGACCTAAACTAAAAATGTGAAATTAGATGAAATCGCAACACAGTTATGGGCATCTTGCTAAAAGTTAGCTCTGTATCGTCCCTTTTATTTTTTCACGTACAGTTTTAAAAAGCCGTTTTTGTAATACATATATGACTTAGTTATCGAGAACAATTCAGCGTATTAATGTTTTTTAATCGTTAGAGGACGACATACGAACATCCTCAATGGAAAATAATGATCAAACAGATTATGAAATGAAATATCACAGCTTCAATATCCACCTTGGGATTTCTTGGAAATATAATATTCTTTACCAATTGTAATTTTCTTTTCTTTTATTATTTATTATTATTATTATTATTATTATCATTATTATTATTATCATCATGATTTAACAATATCGTTCCCTGTCCCTTAGTTCACTAGGCCGAGTATTATTAACCCAAGGAACTTCTTTACAAAGTTGACTGTTGGTCGCAGGTTCAAGTCCTACGAACTGCAAGGTTTTACAGTTATCATCATTATGACCATGACTGGCATTATCACTACTACTACTACTGTAAATATTGAAATATATTTCATATTACTAACAAGACACTTCAGGTACACATGTATAATGCTTATCCATATATATGTGTATACACACACACACACACACACACACATATATATATATATATATATATATATATATATATATATATATATATATATATATATACACATGTGTGTGTGTTTGTGGAATCAGAGAGAGAAAGAGAGAAAAAACAAAAACAAAAAAAACATATAGAAAGAGAAAAATGCGAAACGCGATAAAACGTCGCTCGTTTTCTGTAGCAGATACGAAGTTTGGTCGCAGTTGCTTGGTGACGAAATCATTAGTCGATGGTAGACTATAGTAAAGCTTCACAATTCCCATAAGTGAATAATCTTCAGTGCATGTAATTGCTATACATCTAAAGCCTAAATTTATTTTTGGATACACGTGGATGCCATTTACGAATGGACAAAGTACAGTGCAATTGTATGGAAGTTTCAATCACTCATTTTCTGTTTCATTCAAATATCCCATTTCATTTTCTTACAATACATGTCCGTTAGCTTAGCTGGTAGAGCGCCAGAGGCCACGTTGATAACTAACTGGAGGTCGCAGGTTCAAGTCCTGTACGGGCTACAATTTTCTTGCAACAGTTCGTACTTTGATGTCAAATCAGATACTTTAATATTCAGCATTTTCTTTACAACACAGAATAAATAAATCTCATTGTTATTTTTCTTTTTTATGGGTTAAATGTTTCCCTATCCATATATACATGTCCTCTTTATACACACATTCATGCATACACATACAATAAAACTTTCAGATCAGAAAAAAATCAATATGGCTCTACATAACATATAGAATACCAGACTACGTTTGACAGAAAGAAAAATAAAACAACATAATATCAGCGTCGGCTTTCTTTGTGATTTCCTGACCACTGTTCTGATTACCCGTTGCCTCACCTACTACATGCTCGTTAGCTCAGCTGGCAGAGCGCCAATAACGTAACGAAACAAGGAAACCCATTGGAGGTCACAGGTTCAAGTCCTGTACGAGCTACAATATTTGTCATTATTGTTAATATAATCATAAACATTATTCTTACAGTTACTTTTGTCATTACCATTACTCTTGTCATTGTTTTAGCTATTACTGCTGTTGTTGTCGTTGACGTTGCACTTTGAAAACAGGATCTGGGATAGCAACTGGAAAGACTATTTTGTGAAGGGGAAGCACTAGTAGAAATGAAAGTCCTGAGCGGTCCATTAAAGTTAGAATCATTACCGTCATTATCATCACCATCATCGTTATTGTCATTGTTGTCATCGGATGCTCCGACGACATTATCTGGCAGAGGAACTGCTAAAAGTGCTCGCGAAGGGAGCCAGTGGCCTCATCAGTGGTAGAAATAGAAGCTGATTCGCTACACTTCGACCTTTTTATGATTAAGAAATAACAGAAAGGAAGAGAGAGACGCAAAGACAAAGAGAAAGAGAGAGAGAAGGGAGAGGGAGAGTGGTGGAGAAGCGAAAACGAACGATAAAGAAATAGAGATAACGATGAGAAAGCAAAGAATCATTTCTCACTTTAAATGCTAAACGCGGAAAATGTTACTCACTGACGAAATCTACAGTCAGTGGTAGACTATGGTAAAGCTTCACAATTTCTACAAGGGAATATTCTTCAATGCAAGTAATTGCTCTACATTTTAAAACTAAAATATATTTCTGAATATAAGTGGAGGCCAATTACAACTAAATGAAGTCATTATATTTCAGCTTCAGTCACTAATTTCTGATTCATTTTTATATACCTCTTAAATTTTTCACACACACACACATATAAATACATATATATGCATTATATATGTGTATGTAAACATATATGCATACATGAACATACACGCACGCATATACATCCATAGATACACACACACACACACACACACACACACACATATATATATATATATATATATATATATATATATATATATATTGCATATATATATATATATATATATATATATACACGCAAATCCAAGTCTGATACATCTATCAAAATAGTCTTAATTCATATTTTTTCTTTTATATGTTTAATTGCATTCCCGGCTTCATTACTGACAAGATCTGACAATTGTTTACTACATTCATATACAAGTTATTTGATTTAGTGCTACTTCATTAATTCGTTCACACACACACACACACACACACACACACACACACACACACATATATATATATATATCAATGACACAAACACAGTAACGTGTCCACAAAGATGAAAAGGAAAACAGCCACAGTGCAAGATGAAAATAAATCGTGACGTTTCGAACTCTTCACGAGTTCCTCTTCCGACGAATAAAAACCAAAATGGATACAAGGAGAGAATTTTGACAAGAATATAAAGTGTTCGAGAAACAGAACGAACAAGAGCCGAACCAGGTCTCGGGAGGAGGATCAAGGTCGAAGAGTCTGGGGAAGGCTTTGCTAACTAACGAGGAGGTAAGATCATCCAAGCCCCGTTGACCACCACTCAAGTTAAATTTAGGCATTTTTCTAATTAATAGAGATTCTAATATTTTCTTTCATACAAATTTGCTGATTTATGAATTATTTTAGCGTTTCTCCATTTAAGCTGGTGACCTTCATCACGTAAATGAACGAAACACGCATTTCATTCTCTGCATATCTTACATCACGTTTATGTTTATTAATTATTTTTTTTCAAAAGCTCTACCGGTCTCGCCTATGTAAAACTTACTTACTTACAACCCTTACAAGGTATAACGTAAATACTGGGAGAAGTCTCAAGAGCACCGCTAGTCGCATTGTGTTTAATCAAAGTATTACGCAACGTGTTCGGATACGTAAAAACAATGTCAATTCCAGCGCCTTTAAACATGTGTCGTTTTTCATCGAAGGACGGGGGATAAGGACTAATGAATAAATTACTGACACTATCCTGTTGAGTATTACGGGAATGAGTGTAAAACTTCCATCTCGCAGATGAATGTGCCTGATTTAAGAAAAATCGAGGATATCCTAATTTCGGAAACGTTTCAAATATGACGTCGAGTTCCCGATCGATAAATTCAGGAACACAAATCCTATATGCCCCAAGAAACATGGACGGGACTACTGACTTTTTAACATACAATGGATGATTAGAGAAAAAGTGAAGGTAATTAGCGGTGTGAGTAGGTTTACACTAAACCGGAAATTTAAGTGAGCCATTTACATTGAATAAAAGGACGTCGAGAAAAGGTAATTTACCTGAATCTTCCCATTATACTTTCAAATTGATTGTACGCGCGAGTTTTCTGAAACAAATCATCGAAGTCTGAACGGTTTACTTACCACAAAGGAAATATATCATCAACATAACGAAACCAAATCGTGTCGGGAGGGAGAATAGACGGAAGGAGTTCGGATTCAAACATCTCCATGTCTAAATTCGCAAGGACCGGGCTTAAGTTACTTCCCATCGCGATACCGTCGATTTGTTTATAAAATTCGCCGTCAAAAATAAAGACATTATACGTGACACACAAACGAATGAGATCGATAAAGCAATTGACCAGAATAGGGATCTTCCTATGAGATAAAGAAATTTTCTCTCAAGAAAATCTGGCACACCGTCAAACGGGACATTAATGAACAAGGAATCATATCAAAATTAATTTATTTATTACCGTGTGTCGGCAAGTTTCTAACCTTATCCATAAAATCCATCGAATGATTATATATATGTTATATATATATATATATATATATATATATATATATATATACATATAATGAACACACACATATATATTCATATTTATATACACACATACGCATATATATGTATATGTGTGTGTATGTGTATATATATACATATATACATATATATGTATGTCTGTGTGTATATAAATATGTGTGTATATACATATATATATATATATATATATATATATATGTATATATAAATGTATACACACACACACACATATATATATATGTCCACACACACACATTCAGCCAATATATTAAAACACATATTAAAGATATCAAAGCACATGAACGCTTTGAGATTAAGCGTGAAGGCTTTCCCGGATATCTACGCCTGAGGCAGAAAGAACTGAGCATAGTGTATAAACAGCCATGGGACCACCACACCCTGCTACCATGCTCCCGATTTCTGTATCGATCTACTGACTGCCTTCTCCACGTGACGGAAATATTCTGCGGATTTTTTCCTTTTACATTTCACATAAATTAACCGCTGATGATTGAAATGATGGGTTATTTAAGAGCGAACCACTGGGCAAATTGATCGTGCGAGGGACAACAACTATCAAAGGAGATTGGGTTGAAAAGTGTAGCCCGTACAGGACTCGAACCTGTGGCCACCAGGATGTCACGGCTTCCAGCTGGAAGTCATAGCTGGCGCTCTACCAACTGAGCTAACGGACATATGTGTCTGGAATGACAGAGCTGCAAATGACGACACATTCCAGCCGTAGGACAGAAAGCCTGAAACAGCCACTTCAGTCTTGATCGGATAACCTTACACACGTGTACCTCAACATCTCGTTACGTCGACTCATGTGTGATCTTTGATATGGTGATGTTTATTGCATATATGGGCCTGGGCTTGCCGGAATCTACATAGGGAGAGATTTTTAAGAGCAGGCAGAAGGAGGACGGAAGCCCCGCCTTTAATATTACAGAAATGCTCCTAAATACGCTTATACGTCGTTTAATCTGAGCAACAGTAGCTTGCTGCATTATTATTATTAGCGTATTTTCTGTCGACCTTATTATTGTTAAAAGACTTTATACCAACGACAAGAAACGGTAGGCACGCTATATATTACGAATTCCGCTAATGCTTGTCGGGAGGAGTGGTCTGTATTCATCATTTACTCATCCTTTTCTTGCTAAACTCTCCTAAATATGTGTAAATAGAGAAGCTAGTGTCACAAAGTAGTTGCCAAGTTTTAACTTCCTTTACTAATCCGTGTGTAACCAGAAGAATAACAGTCCCTGTGAAGATTACATTTTCACAAGAAGATAACTTGGACTACAGTCGGCTAAACTCTACGGGGTTATTTTGCCATTGTTAGATACACATGGCCACCGAATTTCTATTGAAGCAAGGCTCAGGGGTCATTTTCTGCGATTCACAGAGTGCTCTCCAACTCTGAACACTCTGAACACTCTAGACAAAGGTGTGGGAAACATTGCAAATGACATCAGGATAAACGTTCGTGCAAAAGAACGAGGCCATAATATACGTTTTGTGTGGATTCCATCGCATGTTGAAATCCCTAGGCATGATCATGCTGATCATGTGACAAACAAAGTGCGGATACAGATCTTGGGATACCTCTTTCTAGGATTTTATACATCATTAAAGCTTCCTTCAGAGAGGATTTGACTGAGTTGATAAATTCTCAACGCCCTGAAAGCTGTAGCATAAAGCACTATGACCGGTTTAGGCAAGATTCATTCATCTATGGATTATATAAAACAAGAACAAGACAACGTGATTCTGTGACTGCAAGAATCAGGCTCGGATATAGAAAGTACTGGCAGGTCAGTACAGTTTGTAATGTCGAAGAAACTAAGTGTAAACTGTGTAATGAAAAATATAAGCGAACACTTGTACATTATATCTCAGAGTGCCATGTGTTACAGCCTTTCAGACCACCTACCATGAGGTACGGAGAACTATGTAACTATTTCACATCATCTGATGTCTTAGACAATATACTTATGTTGTATCCTAAATTTAGAATGTAGTATCACATGCCCCATATCAAATGTAGCAATGCTTTTCCACGCCCAAGCTATACGCCGGCGTGGCAGATGAGTAGATAAAGAACTGTGTAAGTGTTCCTTTCCTTGAACTGATAAAGTACTTATCATAGCAATGTTATAGCCTAAAATTCAAATATAATACTACTATGAAATGTTATGACCATGCTTGCCCACGCCTGTGCAGTTAGCCAGGGTGGTAAATAAAGGACTAAACTAATATCCCTCCCTGGGGCCTAGATTATCTAGTTAGCCAAAGTGGTAGATAAAGGACATGCGGACCCGAACTAAAAATGTGAAATTAGATGAAATCGCAACACAGTTATGGGCATCTTGCTAAAAGGATATATTGGTCGCAGTCTGTGGTGCTGTGTATCGTTACTTTCTGAAGTCGACAAAAATGTGTCTGCGTGTGTGTGTGTATGTATGTATATATATATATATATATATATATATATATATATATATATATATATATATATATATATGTTTGTGCGTATGCGTGTGTTTACACACATATATATATGCACACACACACACACACACACACACACACACACACACACACACACACACACACACACATATATATATATATATATATATATATATATATATATATATATCAAAACACACACACACATAAAGACATACACAAAAACACATTCACAAACACACACATACAAGTATCTTCAATAAATGTTGCTTATTGAAATATCAAATTTAATGTCAGAATACACGGCTTCACACAAGAAATGTGTAGCCCGCACAGGACTTGAACCCGTGGCCTGCAGCTCGTCACCAGAGAGTTTTCTGGCGGTCTACCGACTGAGCTACAAGAAGTGGATGAAACGATCGTGAAAAGGTAAGTGTGAAGGAAGCAGAAAATAGTGATCGAAACTGATTCATAACAACATGCTATTTTACTCGACTGTAAATGTCATTCACTTGCATTTAATAAAAGATATTTAGGCTTTCAGTGTATAATAATTACTTGCACTTGAGTGTGTCTACGAGATAAGAGTTGCGAAGCTTTACTATAGTATACCATCGACTGTCGACTTTCGTCACTAAGCAATCGCGACCAAATGACGCACCTGCTGGTATAGAAAACGCACTTCGAAGCTCATAGAAAATGAGCGACGTTTTATCGCGCTTCGCAGAGAAAGTTGAATTTGTCTCTTTGTTTTCTCGTGCTGTTGTTTCCATCTCTCTCTCTCTCTCTCTCTCTCTCTCTTTCTCTCTCTTCCCCCCCCCCCCTCTCCCTCTGCCTGTCTCTGTCATATGTATTTAGTATTTGATTGATAATTTTTACGATGATAATAATAGTAATAATTTTAATGATGATGATAATAACAATAATAATAATAATAATAATAAATAAATAATAATAAAAAATAATGATTATTATCCTTACAATAAGCATCATCACCATTATCCTTATTATATCTTAAAACAAAGACACTCTCACCCGGTCGGTTCCACAGAGCCTAACGGGCCTAAAAAAAGGATCCAAACGTATATTGTATTGATCCTCAGACAGCCACGAATATGCTTCGCCACTTGCCACAGACGCTTTTAATGCCTGTGTTTCGTGTTTGATCTTCATAAATGGTTAAATTTGAGTGTTCTAGAATGGTTCTCGAAGAATACTGTAGAGAACAAGAATAATAAAAGTGATTCAATGAGATATATGTATAAATTACAGGACTCGAACCTGTGTTATTGACAATGTCGGGTTATCATTCAACGGAGAACGGACATACTTAACTTTATTTTTCTATCTCAAAACGTGTACGTTCTATGAAGACAGATAGATATAAAATTTTAAAAAGCGAAAAGAAAAAAAAAGAAAAAACCAGCAAAACCACGTTGGTATTTCAGTTCCGTAAAGTTAGCTCTGTATCGTCCCTTTTATTTTTTTCACGTACAGTTTTTAAAAGCGTTTTTGTAATACATATATGACTTAGTTATCGAGAACAATTCAGCGTATTAATGTTTTTTCATCGTTAGAGGACGACATACGAACATCCTCAATGGAAAATAATGATCAAACAGATTATGAAATGAAATATCACAGCTTCAATATCCACCTTGTGATTTCTTGGAAATATAATATTCTTTACCAATTGTAATTTTCTTTTCTTTTATTATTTATTATTATTATTATTATTATTATTATCATCATGATTTAACAATATCGTTCCCTGTCCCTTAGTTCACTAGGTCGAGTATTATTAACCCAAGGAACTTCTTTACGAAGTTGACTGGTGGTCGCAGGTTCAAGTCATTATCACTACTACTACTGTAAATATTGAAATATATTTCATATTACTAACAAGACACTTCAGGTACACATGCATAATGCTTATCCATATATATGTGTATATATATATACACACACATATATATATACATGTGTGTGTGTGTGTGGAATCAGAGAGAGAAAGAGAGAAAAAACAAAAACACAAAAATACATATAGAAAGAGATAAATGCGAAACGCGATAAAACGTCGCTCGTTTTCTGTAGCAGATACGAAGTTTGGTCGCAGTTGCTTGGTGACGAAATCATTAGTCGATGGTAGACTATAGTAAAGCTTCACAATTCCCATAAGGGAATAATCTTCAGTGCATGTAATTGCTATACATCTAAAGCCTAAATTTATTTTTAGATACACGTGGATTCCATTTACGAATGGACAAAGTACAGTGCAATTGTATAGAAGTTTCAATCACTCATTTTCTGTTTCATTCAAATATCCCATTTCATTTTCTTACAATACATGTCCGTTAGCTCAGCTGGTAGAGCGCCAGAGGCCACGTTGATAACTAACTGGAGGTCGCAGGTTCAAGTCCTGTACGGGCTACAATTTTCTTGCAACAGTTCGTACTTTGATATCAAATCAGATACTTTAATATTCAGCATTTTCTTTACAACACAGAATAAATAAATCTCATTGTTAGTTTTCTTTATTTATGGGTTAAATGTTTCCCTCTCCATACCTACATGTCTTCTTTATACACACATTTATTCATACACATACAATAAAACTTTCAGATCAGAAAAAAATCAATATGGCTCTACATAACATAGAGAATACCAGACTATGTTTGACAGAAAGAAAAATAAAACAACATAATATCAGCGTCGGCTTTCTTTGTGATTTCCTGACCACTGTTCTCATTGTCCGTTGCCTCACCTACTACGTGCTCGTTAGCTCAGCTGGTAGAGCGCCAATAACCTAACGAAACGTGCAAACCCATTGGAGGTCACAGGTTCAAGTCCTGTACGAGCTACAATATTTATTATCATTGTTAATATACAATTTTCTTGCAGCAATTCGTACTTTGAAATCAAATCAGATACTTTGATATTCAGCATTATCTTTACACCACAGAATAAATAAATCTCTTTGTTTGTTTTTTTCTTTTTATGGTTTAAATGTTTCTCTCTCCAAATCTAGATTATCTGGCAGAGGAACTGTTAAAACTGCTCGCGAAGGGAAGTTAGTGGCTTCTTCAGTGGTAGAAATAGATGCTGTTTCTTTACACCTATGTATACTTCGACCTCTTCTGTGATTAAGAAATAACAGAAAGGAAGAGAGAGACATAGAGAAAAAGAGAGAGATGATGGTGTATGGGAGGGAGGGAGAGAGAATCATACACCCATATATAGAGAGAAAGAGAGATGGAGAAGCGAAAGAGAGAGATAAAGAGAGAACGATAACCACGAGAAGGCAAAGAATCAGTTCCCACTTCAAATACGAAATGCGAAAAATGTTACTCTAGCGAAATCTACAGACGGTGGTAGAATAAAGTAGGGCTTCATAATTTCTCCAAGGAACTATCCTTCAGTGTACGTAATTGCTCTAGATTTAAGACCTAAATATGTTTCTCAATAAAGTGAAGGCCATTTACAACTGAATAAAGCGATATGTCATTATATTTCAGTTCCAGTCACTAATTTTCTGCTTCATTCCAATTTCTCTAATTTCTCTATGACAAACACACACACACACACACACACATATATATATATATATATATATATATATATATATATATATATATATATTCATATATATATATATATAAAAGTTGTGTGTGTATGTGCGTGTGTGTAAATGTATATATACATATATATATGTATGTGTGTGTACACACATATATTTTGTGTAAACACATATACATGTATGTATGTGTGTGTGTACACACATACATATATACATACATATTTATACATATACCAATGTCTGTATACATACTAAAATATGTATGTGTATAGATATATATGCATATAAATATATTCATATAAACATATACACATATATGTATAATTAACTGAGAAAGCAGCCAAAGAAACGCGATAAAACGTCGCTCGTTTTCTGTAGCAGATACGAAGTTTGGTCGCAGTTGCTTAGTAACGAAATGTTCAGTCGGTGGTAGACTATAGTAAAACATCATTATTTCTAAAGTAATTGCAAGTAATTGCCATACATCTAAAACCTAAATGTATTTTTTAATATACGTGGATGCCATTTACAACTGAACTCAATTCATAATATATGGAAGTCTCAACCGCGAATCATCTGTTTCATTTAAATATACCCCGTCATTTCCATACAGTACATGTCCGTTAGCTCAGTTGGTAGAGCGCCAGGTGTCTGTTTACTTAACTGGAGGTCACAGGTTCAAGTCCTGTACGGGCTACAATTTTCTTGCAACAATTCGAACTTTGATATCAGTCTAGATACTTTAATATTTAGAATTTTATTTACCCATTGACAACCAAGTTTTTTCTTTCTTTTTTTAGGGGTTATTTAAATTTTCTCTTTCCATATATATATGTCCTCTATACACACACATTCATACATTCACACGCGTATAAGAAAATTTTCAGAATTTTCAAAAACACGCAATATGGCTTTATATAGCATAGAAAATGCCATTAACAGATTTTCATTGACAGACAGAAAAAAGAAAACCCATAATATCAGCGGCTTTCTTTGTGATTTCCTGTCTACTGTTCTGATTACCAGTTGCCTCACCTGCTACATGCTCGTTAGCTCAGCTGGCAGAGCGCCAATAACGCAACAAAACAAGGAAACCCATTGGAGGTCACAGGTTCAAGTCCTGTACAAGCTACAATATTTATCATTATCGTTCTCAACATTATTTTCATTATCGTAGTTTTTACGATGACATTGTAACTGGAAAGACTATATTGTGAAGGATAATCACTGGTAGAAATAAAATTGTTATTGTTGTTTTGCTATCGGGTATTCTGACGATATTGTCTGGCAGAGGAACTGTTTAACTGCTCGCGAAGGGAAGCCAGTGGCCTCATCAGTGATAGAAACAAAAAGCTGCTTCTTTACACGTATATACAAATCGACCTTTTCTGTGATTAAGAAATAACAGGAAGGAAGAGAGAGGAACAGAGAATGAGGGAGAAAGAAGCGTGTGAGGGAGGGAGAAACAGATCATCATATATACTCATATAGAGATGGAGAGAAAGAAAAGTTTAAGGAAATTTCTTCCAGTGCATATAAGTGATCTACATTTAAAACCTCAATATGTTAAAGAATATAAGTGGAGGCCAATTACATTTTCTGCGATAAAATGTCGCTCGTTTTCTGATGCGAAGTTTGGTCGCAGTTGCCTGGTAACGAAATCATCAGTCGGTGGTAGACTATAGTAAAGCCTCATAATTTCCGGAAGGGAATAACCAAAATGCAAGTAATTGCTATACATCTAAAAGCTAATATATATATTTTTTTCAAGTGGATACCATTTACAACTGAACAAAGTAAAGTATGTTTATATATAATTTTCAATCACTAATTTTCTATTTCTTACAAATATATGTCCGTTAGCTCAGTTGGTAGAGCGCCAGGTGTCGATTTGATAACTAACTGGAGGTCGCAGGTTCAATTCCTGTATGGGCTACACTTTTTTTTTACAATGCTGCATTCTTTGATGTCAGAATAGATACTTTAATATTCAAATTCTTTTTACACGCTCCTACAACCAGAAAGTTTTTTTTCTCTCTCTTTTTTGGGGGGCTAAATGTTTCTCTCTCCATATATACATGTTCTCTATACACACACTTTCGTACACACATACATACAATAAAACCTGCAGATATCTTTAATACCCAATATGGCTTTAAATAACTTTGGTTGATAGACAGAAAAATAAAACATGATATCATCGTCGGCTTCCTTTGAGATTTCCTGACCACCATTCTGACTGCCCGTTGCCTCACCTACTACATGCTCGTTAGCTCAGCTGGTAGAGCGCCAATAACGCAACAAAACAAGGAAACCCATTGGAGGTCACAGGTTCAAGTCCTGTACGAGCTACAATATTTATCATTATCGTTCCTATTATCATGAATATTATTTTTACGATTACTTTTATCATCATTACCATTACTCTTGTCACTGTTCTTGTTATCATTACCACTACTGTTGTCGTTGACGTTATACTTTGAAAACAGGATCTGGCAAAGTAACCGGAAAGATTTTATTATCAAGGGCAAGCACTGGTAGAAATAAAAGTACTTGTTATTATTAATGTTACCGGATACTGAATAACAATCAATGGCCTCATTTTTGGTAGGAATAAAAGCTGCTTCTTTCCACGTATGTGCACTTCGACCTTTTCCATAATCAAGAAGTAAAAGAGAGAAAGAGATAGAGAGATAGATAGATAGATAGAGAGAGAGAGAGAGAGAGAGAGAGAGAGAGAGAGAGAGAGAGAGAGAGAGAGAGAGAGAGAGAGAGAGAGAAGATAACGACGAGGAAGCAGATAAATATTTTTTCACTTAAAATGCGAAGCGCGATAAAACGGCACTCGTTTTCTATAGCAGCTGGTCCGATTTGTTTTTGTGTGTATGTATGTGTGTTTGTGTACACATACATATGTGCATACATATAAAGGTGTGTGTATAAATATATATGTAGATGTGTGTATATATGTATACACATATATAAATGTAAATGTATGTTTATATATATATATGTATATATATTTATTTATACATATATATGTGTGTATAGTATTATACATATATGTGTGTATGTATATAAAGCTTGTTTTGACCGGAGAACTTTTACCATCCACCTGAACATTTTCGTCCTTAGTTTTTTTTTTTTTTTTGTTCTTTACCGCTTCCAATATTTTTCTGCATTTCTCTATCACTTTGGTTATATATTCTCTTATCCAAAATTTCTTATATTCTTCGCGGGTGGCCAGGACTTTAGCCTTCTTTAATATATCAGTTGTCATTTGTCTATTCACGAATGTCACATCTAAAGGGCGCGTGTCTCTCTTATCGTATAAAAGCCAACCTCTTGTGAGCTATGATATTTTGCTCCTATAATTCGAGATTTGTGACCCTGAGAATATTGACAATCAGTGTCCGGTCTTCTTTTTTTTCATTTATGAATATGATTTATTTTTGTTTACATCAGCTAGACTAGACTAGCAATATTCCCCGTGTGTTGTTCAAGGTGTGACTTAAATTCACTTTTACTTTACCGTCTCTGTAATCTGTCTTTATTTTTCCTTTTTTATCTAGATGTCGCTTACTGTTTGTTTTTGTTTTTTCATTTACTGTTTCCTTTTCTTTCGAAACATGGGCATGTGTAGCTGTCATCTTTTTTTTTTCTCTTCTAAGATCTGATTCTGGCAAACTGTGTCTTTATTTCTTCCTTTGTGATCCTGAGGTCTTTTTTTTTTTATCTTCTGTTTCATTTACTTTCGATAAATCGGCATAAGTAGCTGTCATCTTTTCTGTCTCTTCCATTATCTGGGACTGGCTGCTTGACAAGTCACTGTCAATTTGCATGACAGTTTCCTGTACTTTGATAACCTCTTTGACATTTTCTTGCAGATTATTAGTTTCGATTTGACACCGTTTACCAATCTTGGTTTCTACTTCGCATGTTTTCAAACGTACTGCTACCAGACTGGCTACCTTGGCTTCAAGAGCCCTCGTTTCTAACTGCTGCTTCCGCTAACTTCATTTTCCCAGTCTGATCTAAGTTGTTACCCATTAAACTAACACAAAAACAGAGCTGTACTCACGGCAGTTGTCTCTATGCGCGAAAGGATTCGCGGCTACTTCTCGCCTCCCTTACCTTCGCTCTCACTTCCAGGATCACAAAGCCTCACTATCTTTTTTCAGTTCTTCACTTATTCGTTCACTTTATAGTTTTTTTTTTTCAGAATGTGCTATGTACATTTACAGAACCCATGGCTAGTTGACAAGATTTCTCATTCCTCAATTCTCTCCGTATTTAACATGTAAAAGCTGTACTGCACTACTAATGCGATGCACTGCACTTTCGGTGTGTGTGGGTGCGTGCGTGCGTGCGTGGATATACAGATGTATATAAAATATAAAAAAAGAAAGAAAAAAACGAGACATGAATCGTATTTCAGAGGATAAAGAAATTAAAAACGTGAAATCCCGAGCCATGATTCAGTCACGGAAGATTCGCGAACGAACGAACGAACGAAGCTCATCGTCGACGCACAACTGACCACAACGATCGTCATATGAGCCCCAAATCTTCCTGTATCGGTATCTCTTTCTTGATCTCTTCTCAAATACTGCATTTCCTACCCGACTACTTCATCCTTTACAATATTCTGCATATTTAAAGACAAAGATGGAATTTACCTTAGGGCCGAGGTAAGGGTGGTTGGGGAAGGTGTAAAACAGCTGACGAACCTCCGAGTCTGCAGTTTGAACACGTATATTCTATTTCAAAGAATTTCGTGTTATCCTTGAGGTCGTAACGGTTTCATTATGTCTCCAATTCACCAGGATATTATGAGAGAATTTAGAATCACAATTAGCACTGTAAACAGACTTCACTTTCGTAACAAGCAAAGAGTTACTGTGTAAACTGACAAGTCAAATTTGCAAATCTATATAACAAGGGATTTCTAATTTAAAAAAAAATGTGTAATGTACAAGAACATGACATATATATAGGGTACATTTGATCACTGCGCAATTGGTGTATTGTGATCCAAATTGAAAGAGAGAAATACATTAAATTGCAAAGCATTTCTAAGAGCGTAACACCTGATTGCCCATGACGTCACGACCTACATGCCCAATCACACACTTCAGCAGATTAGATCTAATAACACTGAATTTAGTTATTTTCCTTACCTGCAGACATCCTCTTGTATACTTTCATCCTATTTTCATCTGTAAATCTGTAAGTTTCAGGTAATTGTACCATAGAACAAGGGACGTTGTGGAAGAGATCAAGTGTGTTACACCATGTTAACTTGACCTTGGAATAGTCATTACATATGGGCAGAGGAGTCAGTTCTCGCGACCCGCAGTGCTCCCCAGCATAAATATACTTGCGTTTCTATCTTTGTTTTATCGTTTCATGCAATTGCTTCATTCCGAAGTAAAATTGGATAATTGACAACATAAATATAAAACACATGTAAAAACAAATCTATTAAAATTATAACTTTATTATTATGATTATTATTATTATTATTATTATTATCATCATTTGAGGCAAGTACACTGCAGTGAAGTAGTTAGACCGTTAGTTTATGCACACAGATCATTCACACAACAACACGAGATAAAGAGGGTTAAGGAAGGTACGAGAGAAAGGGGCATGGAAGGACGAGAATTTAGGGGACTTCACTAGGGAAGGGAGGGGGGAAGGGTGAAAGCCAGGGGAAGGGAGCTTAAAAAAAAGGAAAGGGAAAGGGAATAGGAAAAGAGGCGGGGCTCGGAGAGAAAAGGGAAATGAGGGAGGGAGGGAAAAGGATAAGGGAGCGATGGAGGTGGGGAAGTTTAAGAGGGAGGAGGAGGGAAGAAGGAAGCGGGTGGATGTGGGGCTTAAAATAGGAGGGAAGGGGTGAATTTAAAGAAGATTTGGGAAAGGGACTGGTAGAGCTATTGTAAAGTGAACCATTATTTTGCTGTACATTTTTTATATGAGGATATAACTAAACAGGATGATACACTGTCTAGTATGCAACTAACGATTTGTACACATGGACTCATGCTAAATGTAGTTAGGATAAGAAAAGCTCAAAGTAAAGGAAGCTTGCATGATACCAGGTCACGAAAAAAACAGGAAAGCTGACATATGAAACATCATGATAATTTATTTTTGTGGAATTTTGTCATAAACTGACAGCAACAAGTTAAAATCACGGGCGATTTGATGCTAGTCCTGGGCACTTTAGGGTCGAGGGCCCTTAAGAATAGAAATTAGATTACATGGCAAATAAACAAGTGAACTAAAATGACTGATAAACGCAATTCTGAAGAAAAAAAATGTTAACAGCGGCGAAGATTTC
>NC_061843.1:939251-956751 GCF_019202785.1 Penaeus chinensis | reverse complement strand
TAATTATACCAATAGGGTTAAGACAAAAAATTGTGTAATATTGACAAATTTGAAAGAGGCAATTCTCAAAGTAAAACATTTGCCCGAGAAGTCGATCAGTAATCACTGCGGCATCCGTGCCTTCGGTGCTTCTGCAAAGGCCAACAAGCTGGCTGTACGACACGGCAAATCCCAGCGTTGGTCTGTGAGCTCTTTCTTGCCACAATATATGCAGTGAAGGCCTCTTTTTGCCTATTTTGTCTTATCCTTTTTTTTTCCCCCTCTCTTTCTCCCTCCCCCCTTTTCTATTTTTTTTTCTTCTCTTTCTCCTTCCCCCCCTTTTCTATTTTTGTCCTCTTCCCCCCCTTTTTTGTCATTTTTCTCTATTTCTTTTGAGTGCTGAAGACACAGAGGCTATAGCAATTACTTGAGTCACTGCTAGTTTATCTTGCCATTATGGGCATTATGGGCTTGCAATTATGGCTTGTCATTATGGGCTTACTACCACTTTCTGCTGATTGATTGCTATAATTACAAGTGTTGTTTGACTTGCATTTTGTAAATTCTTTTTCTATCTCTTCTGGTTTCAATTTTAATAATTTTGTTGTTTTCTGTACAATAATTATTAACAGGAAGTTTGCTATTTTTCATTTGTGTTAATGACGTAAAGGTATCCACAGCAGCTATCAAAAGAGGATGTTTCTTGTACATAGGCCATGCTTAACCAAAACTCACTCATAACTTGCTATATTTAGAAGATCTGCTGTGTCTATACCTGTCGGCTCTCAGGCAAAGGCCAATTTGTATTCTACCCAGACAAAACATCTATCAACACCTTATTAATGCAGGTGATTTATCAGCAAAGATCAAATGAGTCTAAACTCTTTTATAATGGAACACACGACAATATACATGTCTGAAGGTGTTACCCAAGAATGTCAATTTAAAATCTTTTATTAATTGAATGTTAATGTACAACATTGAATATGCACAAATATTTTTATGCTTATGTCATAGATGAATGTTTAAATGAACAAAACCTTTGATAGATGCACATGTGATGAGGAAAGAACATTACCCTGTCCTGAAATATTTTGCGGCAAATAGTCAGATTTTGGCAGCAAGCGGGAAATCGCAGGATCTTTGTGTCCGTTCTCAGGATTCAGGTTGGCATTTGTTTAGGGGAAGGATCTAAGAAGAAAAAACTCTACAGGATTCATTTAGCTGTTTTCCCGTATCCTTTTAAGCAATGGATGTTTTTATTGATATGAGCAGTATTTGCAAAAGAGAAGTCTCATTGACTGATGTGCCCAGTCTATAAATCTGGGAATCCTTATTGACTACTGTATATATGGTATCGGAACTCTGTGTTGCCCCCACCCCAATTGCTTAGTGCACAGGGCATGTCCTTGTATTGTTTAATGGTTAATCCACAACCATGTAGAAGTCCTAACACTTTCTTACTCCATATACTTTGACATAGGTGATGATACAAATCAGAATTTATTGTGCACAGGATACCCATAGTGTACCAGGCCGGAAACATTACACATTGCTTTGCAATTTATGTGGCAGACTTTAGATTTTGTTAAACTGAAGAAGAAAGTTGAAATGCAAAGAAATATGTAAATGTGCCAGGCATTACTTAGATTTGTTTAGGTCACTTTTTCCATTTTCAGTATTAATTTCATATTGAATGATAACACAAGCGAAAAGAAAGAAAGAAGATATGCAGCACATAAATACATACTTGTATAGATATAGATAGATAGAAAGATAGATATAAGTATTTAGGTCTGTCATTACGGTGAAGATTTCTTTGCATAGTAAATTTTTTCTGTCATATTTTTCTTCTTTTTCTTTATGGTTGAAATATATACAGCTTTAAAAGTTTTATTTATATATTTGTTATTATTGTCATGTCTTTTTTTATTTATTAAATGGATATCTTTAAATGTTTTAATTTTGATGAGGATCTCTAACTATCTGACCATCTTTTTCTCTGCAGCATAAATTGGTCAATGACAGTCATCACCAGTTGATCATAAATTGGGCTGGAGAGGGAAGTAAAGTAGTGGTGTGCATGACACGCGACTCAGTCCAGGATGAGTCGTCAACGTCAAATGTATACGTGTCCTACGACTACGGATCGACATTTCAGGACAAGACGAGCAATTTTCGAAACGCTTCTCAAAAGCCAGCCATCATTAACAAGATGTACAAGAATGATAAATTCACCTCAGTGGTAAGCTGGTCTTGAAACGTATTTCATCACATATCTTTTTGGTATATATTATCAGTATAAGTGGTTTGTTTTTGAACTTACAGGTTATGGTATGTTATATTCGTCTTATGTAAGCTAGTATCATAACTTTAGGGTGTTAAATGATTCATTTCCCCCCCTGCAGTTTGTGTTTACGGACATCATCAACAAAATCATCTATGTGACCAGAGACTACTGCCGGAATGTGACGTCTCATGAGGTCTTTTTCACCCCTTCGGAAGTAAGCCATCATCCAGTGAATGCAGAGGTTCTTCTCGTCTATGACATTGAAGATAAAGAACGACGGGTTAGTTGTATTTTTAACTGTTATTGATATTGGATTATTTTTGTCTGTTTTTCTAAACAATTCCTCTAAAGCAATATAGACTACACATTATCTTTTAGAAAAGTAGGATTATTATTTCAAGAAATACTCTCCTTTCACCAGTTGTGGATTAGTGAAGACTTTGGCGCACAATGGAGGGTGATTGGACGGTACGTCAAGACATACTACTGGTCTGAGATGACATCTCCACCCACTCTTTACATTGTGCGTGAGGAACCTACCGGAGAAGCTACAGTCCTGTCTTCGCAGATGCTGTTTAGGTATGATGTTCGCGAGGTGATGACGATTGGTTGCTCTCCACTGTCAGTTCTTGTTGCAAAATATTCCTAAGTTATTCCTTCACTCAACATACATTATGACTTCCATAATCTGTGATAACTTTCTCTTTTAGCAGAGACAGAATTTAAGGTATAGGTTACAAACAGACACCAGAATTGTGATAGTTCACATGTGATCCTATTGCTAAATGATATTCTTGATTCCTTCATTTTAAATGTTTGCAATTTTTCAACATAATCTTTATAATCTGTTATGATTGTACTTCCTCATAGATATCCGTCACCTCAGTAAAACATATCAATAGAGTTATTCTAAACAAAGCAGGTAACTTAACACAGGATACCCCCACCACTAAAAAGCAAACAATTTGTCTGCATCATTATGTAAACTGTGTAATAAGTGGCATTCTTAATAGTAAACCATAAATGTCCCTCTTGTTCTCAAATTTCAGAGAGGGCCTCACACCTAACACAGTCATCAGTCAGGTGGAAGATTTTGAAGTTAAAGATGAGTTTCTCTTTGCCATCAAGAGAGTGGTAAGATATGTCTTCCCTTTTTTTAAATGAACATAGAAAACTGATTGGGAAACAGTAAATAGAGTTTGACTTGTAAATGTTTCTTAATTTTATTGTGTTGAATGAGCTACAGCAGTGGTTCTTTACCTGTAGGGGGGGAGGGGGAGAAGCATCAGTAATTTCCAAGGGGGGCTCAAGCTTTTGGGAAAAAAAAAAAAAAGAATTTCTCTGATTAAATTTATTCTTTTCAGTCAGAGCATTGTCAAATAATCATCAAATAATTCATACTCGGTAAAAAGACTAAGAACATATTTTTAATTAAAAAAAAAAAATCTGGGAGGGAATTTTATTCATAGTTGCAAGGGGGACATGTAGGGGAGGACAAATTTCTAGAGAAAGCATGGTAGCAAAAAGTTTAAGAACTACTGATCTAGAGATACATAAATACAATGTAAATAAAATAAATCAGCACGCACGTGCATGCACATACACACTCACTCACTCAGTCACTCACTCAGTCACTCACTCAGTCACTCACTCAGTCACTCACTCAGTCACTCACTCAGTCACTCACTCAGTCACTCACTCACTCACTCAGTCACTCACTCACTCACTCACTCACTCACTCACTCACTCACTCACTCACTCACTCACTCACTCACTCACTCACTCACTCACACACACACACACACACACACACACACACACACACACACACACACACACACACACACACACACACACACATTATTCATTATGCATTGTACATAAGTGCATACATATAATTTTTTGTTTGTTTCTTAATTTTTCTCTCTGATTTTACAAATTCAAAAACCATTACCTTATATTACCCTTTTTCAGCATCTCTTGGGATCCCGTACCATCAGTACAACGCTTCAGATGTGGATATCTTATCGTGGTGGACCCTTTTTAGCTGCCGAGTTCCCCAATAGCCTTACACACCAGCACTATTACATTGCCGACATCTCGGAAGGACAGGTAAGATTTTGTTTTTCAGAATTCGAGTCTGAAGGATTTCATATCACTCTAAAGATTCGTATTTCGGTTGGTGTATCCTCGTCAGGAAATGGGTTTTGTTTCCGTTTCTTTTTGTCTTTTTCCTATCCTTATTATTCTTCCTTCTCCTGATCCTCTTCCTGTTTGTTTTGTTTTTTTTTTTTTTTCTCTCTCTCTCTCAGCTTTGAGGCTTTCTTTAGTGATTTTCTTACCCTAATGGAAAGGTAATCTTTTAAACTCAATATGTGGTGTGGTGTGTTTAATATTTTGTCTGTTTATTACTATAATGATGTAACTTTGAATAAAAAGAAAGAAAAAAAAAGTCATTCGGTTAGACATTGGTCTCATTTTATAGGGAAATTTTTTATACCATTGAGAATATTTTCTATTGTTTGTAATAAATGAAATTTTCAAGCACTGGAGAAGCTCATACTGTTGACTTATAAAGTTAAAAGAAAAGTACAAAGAACTGAGTATGCAACTTGACCATAATAGGCTATGGGAGACATCTTTGATTGACACTATTTTTGTGAAATAACTTATCTTGTCTTTCAGATAATGGTATGTGTGGCTCATGATGAGATTCTGTCAAACTTGTATGTCTCATCAGTGCCAAGATCTTCCAACCACCAAGTCAACTTCTCGCTCTCTTTGGAACGGATCTTGTACTTCAACCCTTCGACCAACTGGGTTGACACATGGCTCAGGTATTTATACTTGCTACAATGAATATGGAAAAATAAGTTGAAGTGTGTGTGTGTTTTTTTTCTTTAAGTATCTTTTTTTCTTTTGCTGTCTCTCTGCCTCTTTTGATTTTAATAGTGTATATCTCCCACATCTGGCTATATGCAAGAGATAACATCACTCTTTCTGTTTGCAGTGAAGTGGCATCAGAAACATTTGCTGACTTGCATCCAGTGGAGGGCATACGTGGAGTGTTCATTGCCTCACAACTTGTGTCAGACTTCAGCAAAATCCCAAGCAGACTCCGTCCAGAGCACTTGTCGTCTCTCATCACATTCAATCAGGGTGCCCAGTGGAAGCCTTTGCAACCTCCACAAAAGGATGCATATGGCAATACAATCAACTGTAAAAGGGTAAGTTAAGAATGTAGCCAAAGGAAGGCGCCCTAAATGCAGTGCTGCAGTTTAAAAAGCTTCATGACTGTTGTCACTGCCGTCCAGTTTATTTACTTATTAATTGATTTATATTTATTATTTTTGTATTTATTTATTTTTAACTTTAACCCAATGGCGACGGGTCACGGCTATCGCCGTCATAACAATACGCACGATGTGCGGCTTGCGGCTGTCCGCAGCGGCGCCGCGCCAAAACGCCCCGAGGCAATGATTCGGCTTGATGGACCAATATCACGCGCTCAGAGTCGGCGCGCTGCCGCCGTTCGCCAGAGCGTAGAGTTTTTTTTAATTTGCTATACCCGGCGCCATTGGGTTAAAATTATTTGAGGAGAATATATGTGGGAATAAAAGCTGGTCTTTAATACTAGAAAGATATAACCATTCTGGACACTAAGTGATACCTTTGGTGTTTCAAATACTGTTAGCAGTGCCATATTTAACATAATGATAAAAACTAAATTTCTTAAGATTTTGTAGCTTCATAATTATAACTTGTTCTTACTAAGGAAAAGTTATAGGCAACAACATTACTGGGCCTACTTAAGCTCCCGTAGAATGTTTATTTAACTTCCCTAAATAAATGCTAATCAGTACAGATTATGCGATATACTATCAAGCTCAAACGTTGCAGGAAATGTATAATCAAACAATTATCTTTTTATGGATTGTGATTGAAACAATTATCCTTTAATAAATGTAGATAAATCATGCTATCATCATTAATCTCTTTTCCATTTCATATGACCTGAGCACTCTAAATTGCAATGAATTATACCAAGACTTTGAAATTCCAGGAAAGTAGCTGTTCCTTGCACGTAAGTCAGGAGCTGAGTCACCTCTACCCATCGGCTCATGACTTGCCAGTACTCAGTAAGAAGAGCGCACCAGGTCTTATAATTGCTACAGGTACGATTGGAGCTTCACTGAAGGGGCACCCAGCACTTTACCTGTCATCAGATGCTGGTATCAATTGGGTTGAGGTAAGAAAATCATAACTATGTTGTTGTGATAGAGTGCACATACATGTCAAGCCCTCAGTCAGTAATTACATTGACTGTATGGTCTCTTGGTGATTGCCAGAAATTCTTTTGAACTCCATGTATTTTTGGGCATTCTTCGTAAATTGCTCTATATAGCTATGATTCATGACTTTCATCACATGTTGATATTAGTATATTTTAAGGCAGAGATTCCCAAAACTGGAGTATGCAAAAGGATCTCCAGGGGACCTGCAATTTAAGACAGTATATAGTTTTAACGTCATGTGTCTTTTTGTAATTAGTTTATTCATCAAGTATTCACCAGTTTATAAGAATAAATAATGTCAGTAATTCCAAATCTTGTATATTAGTTAGTGTCCTTTTAATAGGTTAGACAGGAATACTAATTTACAAGAGGTATGCACTTGGTAATGCAAAGCCTCAATAGCTACATGATTTAAAGGTTATTTTCCATAAATTTCCCTCCAGCTGTAGTACGGATATTCACCAAAAGTTGCTTTTTGCCCATATTACAGGACCTTAACAATTAGTTATATTAATGACTCCTTGAATTTCAGGTTTTGAAAGGCAATTACCTCTATACATTTGGTGATCATGGAGGAGTCATTGTGGCCGTGCAGATGTACAAGGCTGGAGGCGAGACCAATGAGCTGAATTATTCAACTGATGATGGCGAGACGTGGCAGACCCATCAGTTCTTCAAAGAGGTTGGGTTTGGGACCTTTGGCTTGGTTTATATTGTTATGTATTACATGATATCAGTACTGTCATCTTCAGAAAAAGATCATGATTGTCATATTAGCTTTGTATGTCAGTTGGTAGTACTGACATATTTCTGGCAATATATGTACATTATAGGAAAATTAATGGTCCATAATCACATGATTGAATTGTTTCCAGAAATTACGTATATTTGCACTCCTGACTGAACCTGGGGAGAACACAACCATATTTACACTCTTTGGTTCAAGAGTAGAGCATGAACACCAGTGGATCATTATCAAGGTTAATACTCTTTTAAATTGAATGTATTTTTGTGATAGTTAATTGGTTTCTTTATTTGTAATTTTTTTCACTATTTAAAGCTGACTTGTATTGAGAATTTAGGGGATTAAGATGTCTCACTACTGATGCTATACCTGGTAAATGTTTTTCACAGGTGGATATGGCACCGGTGTTCAGGTACTCGTGCAAACCAGAAGACTACAAAACATGGTCGCCCTCGGATGGTCGAAGTGGAAGGCTTTGTCTCCTTGGAAGGAAGGAGGTATACGAGCGAAGAATCGGCCACTCAAATTGCTACAATGGCCAGAATTATGACAGGCCAATTTCAGTGGAGAACTGTCCTTGCAACCGAGAAGATTTTGAATGTGATTACGGCTACAAGGATAATATGGGAACTCAGATATGCATTGTGGACAGCAATTTCAATTTTGACCCCCAAGCAGTCCCTCTCAGCTGCAAGCCGGGAGAGTTCTATAATAGGACAAAAGGCTATCGTAAAATTCCTGGCGATACATGTGAAGGTGGTCGAGACTACATGTACCTTCCAACCATCACTGCCTGCCCTGTGTCGTAAGTTATTTGTTGACTTTCACATGCTTTGTGCATTTCATTAGAGTAAAAGTGTTAGTTATTAATGTTATTATTATTATTATTATTATTTAATTGGAGTGATAGTGTTGAATAATGAAATAAGTTGGGATTTCATAGGTGGCATTTTGTGTATTTTTGTTACAGGAAAGAGCAGGAATTTTTGTTAGTGTCAGCACGGCAGGAAATTCTGCGGTACAACTTGGTAGATCCTGGTGCTGGTCTTCGTCCTCTGCCGATACCAAATTTGAAGATGGTCATTGCCTTAGATTTTGACATGAAGAATAATTGCATCTATTGGTCAGACATCAATAAAGATAACCTGGGTATTAAGGTGAGCATTACTTATTTGTCATCTGGGAGGGAAGGAAGTATAAAAAAGAATTAATACTCATTAATACAGTAGCTAGAACATTGATATGCAAATTTCCATTGAGAGCTTTCCTTTATTTTATGGTTGTGTATTGATACCCGATTTTGTCATCGTTTCTCAGAATCTGCTCTCAGTATGATGTATTTGATTACATCCTTATATGTTTTCTATCTTATATACCATTTCCTGTTTTACTTTCACTCTTTTGGATTCACAAAGATCTGTTCTAATAGATCAAACATTTTGATTTTCTTTCGATCTTTTGTATTCTGTTTCTTTTTCACTTTTTTCCATTTTTGTGCTAATATAGAGATGTCTGTTTTTTGTTTTTTGTTTTTAGGTTTACCATACATGTATTTGATGAAGATATTTTCATATGGATTACCTCTGTCATTTAACCCAATGCCGACGGGCATGACGTGTATGTACGTGCTATGCCCACTGTGAGTACTTGTTTGATGCTGGTCTCGTCCGTTTACCCTTTTCTTTGATTTACGAAAATATTTTACGTTATCTTATGTTACAAATGTTTATAATATTATAGTAATTATAATGTTTATAATAAAAATACCACCATTGCTATTCATAGCACTAGTAAAATAAATTTTCCCATCAATTCAAATCGGGTAAAGTCACAAGGTCTAGTAATTGACTCTTTTGTGGCTAAGCACTAGCAGAGCTATCTATATGCAGAGACATTTTTAAAAGAATATAGAAAATGAGCACAGCATTTCCCCCTTTTTTTTTTTTTTTCCCCTGTCGGCATTGGGTTAGGTATGATTTAGCTTTCTTGTGTTTTATAGTATGGGAAAGGGGAAGACCAGAAAATTTTTATTGGGGATTAATGTATGTAAGATAGGTAGGTTCAGATTACTCTTTATCAGTATGATTATCTCAAAGCACTGACTAAATGACTGGTTTCTAGCGGTTGTGCTTTGATGGACACTCCGATGTTGAAGTCCTCGTTGACACGGACCTGCAGAGCGTGGAGGGACTTTCTTTCGATTGGATTTCAAATAACCTCTACTTTGTCGATGGAGAGCTCAAGTCTGTAGAGGTCATAAGGACCAACATCCACAACTACGGAAGGATGAGGAGGTCGTTGCTGACAGACAAAGACCTAGATAATCCGAGGGGCATTGCGGTTCATCCTCTCCGAGGGTTTGTATTCTGGCTTTATACTGTGTACATGGATGTGTGGAGGAAGAGAGGGAGAGGGAGGGAGGGAGGGAGGGAGGGAGGGAGGGAGGGAGGGAGGGAGGGAGGGAGGGAGGGAGGGAGGGAGGGAGGGAGGGAGGGAGGGAGGGAGGGAGGGAGGGAGGGAGGGAGGGAGGGAAGGAAGGAGGGAGGGAGGGAAGGAGGGAAGGAGGGAAGGAGGGAAGGAGGGAAGGAGTGAGTGAGTGAGTGAGTGAGTGAGTGAGTGAGTGAGTGAGTGAGTGAGTGAGTGAGGGGGAGAGGGGGAAGGAGGGAGAGGGGGAAGGAGGGAGAGGGGGAAGGAGGGAGAGGGGGAAGGAGGGAGAGGGGGAAGGAGGGAGAGGGGGAAGGAGGGAGAGAGTTAAAGAGAGAGAGAGTGAGAGTGAGAGAGAGGGAAAGGGAAAGGGAGAGGAAGAGGGTGAGAGAGGGAGTGGATGTAAGAGAGGGAGAGGGTGAGAGATGGAGAGAGGGAGAGGGTGAGAGAAGGAGAGAGGGAGAGAGGGAGAGGGTGAGAGAAGGAAAGAGGAAGAGGGTGAGAGAAGGAGAGAGGAAGAGGGTGAGAGAAGGAGAGAGGGAGAGAGGGAGAGAGGGAGAGGGGGAGAGGGAGAGACGGAGAGGGAGAGGGTGAGAGAGGGAGAGGGAGAGGGTAAGAGAGGGAGAGGGAGAGGGTAAGAGAGGGAGAGGGAGAGGGTAAGAGAGTGAGAGAGAATGGGTGAGAGAGTGAGAGGGAGAGGGTGAGAGAGTGAGAGGGAGAGGGTGAGAGAGTGAGAGTGAGAGGGATAGGGATAGGGTGAGAGAGTGAGAGTGAGAGGGAGAGGGTGAGAGAGTGAGAGTGAGAGGGAGAGGGTGAGAGAGTGATAAAAGGAGAGAGTGAGAGAGTGAGAGGGAGAGGGTGAGAGAGTGATAGAAGGAGAGAGTGAGAGGGAGAGGGTGAGAAAAGGAGAGAGTGAGACGGTGAGAGGAGAAAGGGAGAGGGTGAGAGAGGGAGAAGGAGAAGGAGAAGGAGAAGGAGAAGGAGAAGGAGAAGGAGAAGGAGAAGGAGAAGGAGAAGGAGGGAGAAGGAGAAGGAGAAGGAGAAGGAGAAGGAGAAGGAGAAGGAGAAGGAGAAGGAGAAGGAGAAGGAGAAGGAGAAGGAGAAGGAGAAGGAGAAGGAGAAGAAGAAGAGAAGGAGAAGGAGAAGGAGAAGGAGAAGGAGAAGGAGAAGGAGAAGGAGAAGGAGAAGGAGAAGGAGAAGGAGAAGGAGAAGGAGAAGGAGAAGGAGAAGGAGAAGGAGAAGGAGAAGGAGAAGGAGAGGGAGAGGAGAAGGAGAAGGAGAAGGAGAAGGAGAAGGAGAAGGAGAAGGAGAAGGAGAAGGAGAAGGAGAAGGAGAAGGAGAGGGAGAGGGAGAGGGAGAGGGAGAGGGAGAGGGAGAGGGAGAGGGAGAGGGAGAGGGAGAGGGAGAGGGAGAGGGAGAGGGAGAGGGAGAAGGAGGGAGAGAGAGAGAGAGAGCTCATGAAACAGTCATATATTGATATGGTAATTATTTTTTTTTTTTTCTAATTTTTTTTTCTATTTTTTTTTCAATCACACATGAATAGATTCTTGCTGACAGTTGTGTTTATGACTCACTTCTTTATTTTCAGGTATTTGTACATTACCGATTGGTCTGAAACAAACCCTAAAGTCGCAAGAACATACTTGGACGGCACAAATTGGAAGGTTAGTACTTTGATGTCTAAATGCTTACATTATTCTATATGTATTCAAAGTGCAATTATGATATTCACTTCATTTCAATTGTCTTTCAGTTTATACTCTAGGACTGCCAGTTGTCCCTTGAGTAATTTCTCTCTCTCTCTCTCTCACTCTCTCACTCTCTCTCTCTCTCTCTCTCTCTCTCTCTCTCTCTCTCTCTCTCTCTCTCTCTCTCTCTCTCTCTCTCTCTCTCTCTCTCTCTCTCTTTCTCTCTCTCTTTATAATTTTTATTATCATTATCATTATGTTTTTTGTTGTTGTTATTCTTCTCATTATTATTGTTATTATTATTTTTTTAAATTATTATTATTATTATTATTATTATTATTATTATTATTATTATTATTATTACTAATACTACTATTATTACTATTATTATTACTATTATTTATATCATTATTATTATCATTGTTATTGTTATTATTACTATCATTATCATTATTGTTATTATTATTATAACTGTCATTAGTATTATTATTACTATTATTATCATTATTATTATTATTATTATTATTATTATTATTATTATTATTATTATTATTATTATTATTATTATAACTATTACTATTACTATTACTATGACTATGACTATGACTATGACTATGACTATGACTATGACTATGACTATGACTATGACTATGACTATGACTATGACTATGACTATGACTATTACTATTACTATTACTATTACTATTACTATTACTATTACTATTATTATAATTATAATTATTATTATTGTTATCATTGTTATTGTTGTTGCTGCTGCTGCTGTTAATGTTAATATGACTGATCATATATTTTCTATTATGTATATTTATTTATGTATCCTTAATAATTTTATAATTCTGTTTAGGTATATCTCTTTTGAGAGATTTATGCATATCTTGGGTTTACCACATACTTAATTTCAGGTTCTCTTTGATCACACGGTTGTCGGTTGGCCCAATGGCATCACAATAGACTTCCAGACGGAAAGCATCTTCTTTGCCGATGCCAAGCTAGATTACATAGCCTCTGCTGACTTAGACGGAAAGGGCATGAGGAAAATAATTTCTGATAGTGTAAGTGCCTTGACTTTATAGGCTCAGTAGAGACAAGAATTTGCAGTTCATAAAGTATGTATGAGTATAATACTGTTTGCTTTATGATAACTGTGTGATAATTTCCCCTTCATCATTCTCTTTGCTCAGGACAAGGTTATTCAGCCATTCGCTGTTGGCGTGTACAAGTCGCTCCTCTTCTGGGATGATTGGCAGGTGCACCAGGTTCTGCAGGCCGACAAAAATTTCGGCTGGGGCATTTCCACGGTCGGCAACATGAGCCGGAGTGGGCTGGTTGACCTCAAAGTGTTTGGCCATTGGTCGCAACAGGGGTCTAATGCTTGCACGTAAGTGTATTGTGTTAATGCCAAGGTCCAAGTGCAATATCGGGATTATGGTGTATAGGCAGTGATTGTGAATAGGGTGATTTTATTTAGCTGAGAGTGTAATAGGTTTGACCCTTTTTCAGAGTTTTTTTTTTTTTATGGAATGGGTTGAAGATCTTATTTATAGTTTTTATATTATCAAAGATTTATATATCTATGTAGAATTTTTTTTTCTTTTTCAGAAATAACACGCAGTGCCCATACCTCTGCATGGGTCGTCCAAATAACGAGTTTGCTTGCTTGTGTCCTCAAGGCATGAAGGTATGTTTTAGAGTTATGTAGTTTGTAAACAATATATGGATATTAACCCCTTCCCGACAGGGTCACGTCTCTAGATGTTATAACAAACCGCTCGAAATGTGGCGCTCCGAGGCGGTGATTTGGCTTGATGTTTTTTTTTTTTAGTTTTCTACACCCGTCTCCAAGGGGTTAAAATCTTTAATTAAGAGATTTTAAATTATTAGATTAATATTTTAACCAGTCTATGTAACATGCAACATTTCTTGTAAAATGATCAGAACAATTTTTCAGATTCCTTGTGCATTTATATCTTTTCTCAAATAAAGGTAAATTTATTTACTAAAATGTCCATTATTATCATAAGATGTACATCACAAAGTTGTCAGATTTCGTAATTATGCATTTGTTTATGGCTGACATCACTTTTTTTTGTCCAAACATAACAGATCACCCGAAATGGATTAATCGAGACATGTTCTTGTCCTGATGGCTCGCCCATTTTGAGTGACGGTACCTGCAAGGCGGAGGAGAACACCTGCCCACACAACTTCTTCAAGTGCAACTCAGGCAGGTGCATTCCGAAGCAGTGGGTGTGCGACTCCGACAACGACTGTGGCGACAACTCGGATGAGGTGAGTTGCTGTTTGCTGTTGATGTTGATACTGAAAAATGGATTAGTTTTTATTTTATTTGTTTATCATTAAGTACATTTTTTGTGATTTTTTTTTTTTTTTTTCTAGTGTTGTAAAAGTGAAGGGATTAATTGATAGATAGATTTTTTTTTTTTTTTTCGTTCTTTCTTTTCTTCCTCAGTTTTAGTGGAATTTCACAGGAATGTTAGTAATGATAGGAAAAGGAGGTGAGTGGGAGAGGAGAGATAGGAGATAGGAAGGTGAAAAGAAGAAAGAGATTGAAATTGATAGAATGCTGTGTGAAGGAAGTTGGGAAGAAAAGAAGTACATATAGGGTTAAAAGGGATCTAAAGAGAGGAATCGTTTAAAGATTTATCTGAAGAGAGGAAGTGATGGACGGTGAAAGGATTAAGCAAAAAAACAAAACAAAAACATAGATGCAGATAGTAGGAGGATTTTGCAAGAAAATTTTATAAAAGCAGTTAGGAAAGATGTGTAAGAAATATGAAAAGAAACATTTCTCTTTCTTATACCATGATACAGGATGGGAAGGAATGTGGCCACAAATCATGTGAACCACCATCCTGGCAGTGCAAAAACGGCCAGTGTATCGCACAGAGCTGGCGCTGTGACTTTGACAACGACTGTGGTGACCTCTCAGACGAGGATGGTTGCCAGTATGCGGAATGCCCGGAGAGCACTTTCAAGTAAGAAATATAGGAAATTTAAGTGACTTGGTTACCTTTGTCCTCTCCTCAAATCTTCCTTGCATTTTTTCTTTTCATTCTTCCATTTTGTTTTTATTTTTCATCTCTTCCAGTCTGCTGAATGTAGTAGGTTTACCATTAGTCAAGGTTGTACTAATTGAACTCTAGTCCTCATTGTTTTTGTGTCTTTTTTGTGGGGGGAGCTGACTGACATAGGTTTAAACATTCTGATAGTGATTCTCAGGGAAAGAATAGTTCCCTCTGAGGCAAAGTCTACATAAAAGTGACTCCTTTGTTGTGGTTTGATGCATTAACAAATTCTGAAACTTGACATTTTGAAGAGTCGTTCACTTAGAAGGGGGCAGTAGGGAAAGTGACTTACAAAGTACTGTTACTGTTTAGCAAATATGAATCTCTTTTCTTATAATAATTTTGAAATAATTTTAAATCGAAAGAGAAAGATCTTATGATGCCTAGATTTATTGAATTATCTTAAACTTTTGCAGGTGTGCAAATGGCCGGTGCATTGAGCCCCACTGGAGATGCGACATGGAAAACGATTGCCGTGACGGTTCAGATGAAGTGAACTGCACCTCGTCAGCAAAGCCAGGATGCAGAGGTGTGATGATATGACATTTATTAGCAGGCTGTGTGCACAATGACTTCTCTGTAGTTGTGAGAATATATTTCATCTTACAAGCTAGTATACATTTTAGAAATCTGAAATGTAGAAACTCCTTTGGTGAAGATGATAATATGATTGTTATCTAACCTTCTTTCCCTTAGGAAGAATCATTGACAGAAACAACACTGAAGGTGCGGTTTTAGCATGTAATTTCAGGCACATATTATAGTTGTTTGGCCTCTCGGCAAGTTCTTTTCAGCCATGCTTGACTGCAACATACTAACCCCATTCCTTGTATTGGAAATCAGCGAGCAGTCAGAATGGTTTGCACCGTGTCGACTGAAAGAAGACACTCGTAGTATCACATATAGCGCACAATACTGTTATACTTGCTGTGTGTTCTCATGGCGAGATCATTATTTATTTTCACACGTGTAAGAAAAGCATCACCCTCTTACATCATCTTCTTCATTAACTCAAAGGTTTAGATTACAGATGGTGTTAGAAAGGAAGACCTTTTCCTTGGAAATGAACTGTCTATACGTATTGTTTATTGTCGAGTAATAGCCAGGTAAAATAGCTTTTGTGCTGAAGGAATAAATACAGGACGTGTATATGCTGCTCTTCCTGCATTTTTAAATTTAAAATTTTTTAAGAATCTTTTTGTTCTATTTTATAGTGCTCTTTCTTCCCTAACCATCATAGAACGAATTGGGAATTCAAGGAATAATGAAGAGACAATTTGTTTTGAATTGATCAGGACTTCAGTATTTTGTTTCATTTGTCAGAACAATTTAGTGTAACCTACACCTAAAAGTGTATCCCAAAAAAATATTGATAGAATTTAATGTCATATTTATTTCTTTTTCTTTTAACTACTTATTTGATTACAAAATTAGTAAGATTTCAGCTTCGATTAAGATGGTTGATTTTTTTATTTAGCTTATTTAGGTATTATTTGTTAGAAACTCCTAATATTAAGAAGATATAGCTTTCCTTTGCCTATTTCCTTTTTCTGTTTTTTAAATTTTGGAGGGCAGTTTGATGGAACAAAATTCATGTCTTGACAAGAAATTTTTGTTTTCAGTCTTGGGAAGACGTTCCTCCATATTCTATGTGGGTCCAATATTTTGTTTTTCTACTTGTCTTGCAGATTATTGATATTACTGTTCAAGACTTGGGACTGTTAAACCAGAAAGTCAGCTGATTGATTAACCTGTCAGCAAAAGTTATGAACTCTGTAGATTTTCTTGGAGATGCTGGTTTCTGTGACTAGGACCATCTCTGTGTCTTCATGTCCTTGGATGTTGCAGGTCTTACTATAAGGCAGTCGATGCAGTAAGCCTATGCCCTAGAGTTTCAAGCCTATGCCCTAGAGTTTCATCTTCATGCTTTCTGTACCAGGTCCTTCTGTTAGATCATGGCAGTACCATCAGTGTCCAACCAAACTGGCCATCAGGATTGTGTCTAGACAGGGACCTAGCAAGTCATAACTTGAGCAGATTGATCAAAGCTGTCGTGGGGAAGTCAAATGGATGGGGCCTAAACCTGGTGAGCTGGCTAACCAAGAGGTACCTATGCGATTGACAACACAGGGTGGGGGCTGCAGTGCGTCTTCCTGGGCACTAACCCTGCTCATTAATTGATCAGTAGTCGTAATAAAAGGGTTTTCAGCTGTCTGTTGAAAGGCAGTGTTTTTTTAATTTCAGGGTTGATGAAATGGGTTGTTTGACTAAACATGTTTTCATAACCAACATTTTTTTTTATCAAGTACCCTGTGACACATAGCATATTTTGAGAAAGATAATCTATATACATAGCAGCTTGAAGACACACGGCATCAACTGTTCTTACTCCCCTGTACCACTATGAGATAGCAACTTCATTTAGGATTGCTGTGTTTAGGTGATTAGTACATAAAGAGTGATTAAGAGACTTTTGAGAGCATGAAGATAATTACACAAATGGTTCTAAACACATTCCCAAGCTCACAGTTTTGCAATGAAACCTATTGCATACATTGTATATACATAAACTGCAAATTGCAACTCAAGGATGGAAGTTTAGCATGCGAGATGGAAGGCATTGTTTATATATTTCTGGGGAATGTACAAATGAAAAGGAAATCACTTGCATTTTTCTCAAAAACCTATGCACATAATATGCAATGTATGGTTTTAGATAAAAGAATTATGGTAAGTAGTTTGATTTCACACATTAGCATCTCTTGATAATTGAGACATTCAGGGCTAGGGTCCCAAACATGGTGATAGTTTGGAATGTTGAAATTACCAGTTTCAAAATAAAGAAATGACATCTGTGCATATGTGTCCCTCAACCCTACACATTAACACAAACATACACCTAAGCATACACATAGATTCTGTACACACACACACACACACTTGCACTCACACTCACACTCACACTCACACGC
>NC_061843.1:919251-934251 GCF_019202785.1 Penaeus chinensis | reverse complement strand
AGCCTTGTTGCTCTTAATATTGATAAGGAAGTGCACTTGGGCTTCTCAATGAGTCATCTCAGACATTTATTTGAAAAGACAAGCCAATATTTTCTTTTTTTTTCTTTTATTGCATATTTAGGGTATGAACTTGTACAGCCAAGTTAATGATAAGATTGTTTGAAACATGTGCTGTGGGCTTTATACAAGACTATTATGATTCTGCATCAGAGATAAAAAAAAGAATGCTGAATTTGAGAGTGGGAGTTCGGTACATTCAAGCCGAATCGCTGGCTTGTAGCGCTTTGGTGCGTCGCCCTGGCATACAGCCGCACGCCTAGATCGAGCAGTTTGTTATGATGCTTCAGGACGTGACCTGTTGGGAAGGGTTTAGACTATAAGTTTACAAATGTAAGGCAGGTTTTAGGCATATGAAACATCAGAATAATGGCTAAGAGAAACCACAGCATCTAAAAGATTGAGCACTTGGGCCAGGGTTCCTCTAGCCTTGTCCAACTCTTTACCCAAATTCAAGTCAGGGATTCTCTCCCATTTGGTCTGTTCTAAGCACACCCACTGGGGACCAAGGTGGGTCATGCCTAGGGAGTACTTTGTCCTGATGCTGCTATTTTTGTCGTAGGGAATGAGCCTTTGTAGTTTATGATCATCTTAGAAGTTTGTTAGATATTGTTATGCAGTTGTGATATAGGTAAAAATATGCTGAATCAAGTCTAAACACACCAAGCCAGAGGGAGTGTAATTTTAATATGAGCAAAAAATAAGCTGGGTGGTAGATGATTCAGGAACCAAAACCAAGTTTGGGCAGTGGAAACTTGGCTAAATTGAAGGAATCAGTTAACCCTTGCAGGTTGTATATCTGCTTTTGGAATCTGATTGTGTAGAAGTCACAGATGTCAGGCTATTTCCTCAAGTTTGTACTTAATGTCAGACTCTTCCATATACGTTTGAAAGTTTGTGGAAATTCTGTTTGCTGATGAATGGAACATTGACAAAATGAGAATTTTTGAATGGAATATCTGTGGAGTTATCCTAGCAACTGGAATAAAGCATAATCAGTAATGGGAGTTGTATTTATTTTGTCTGTTTATAAAACTCTAAAAGATAATACTTAATACCCATGTATTATCTTTCCAGACATACACATTCTCTGGGCTAGAACCATACACAGAATACATAGTTAAAGTGTACATCCGCGAGAAGAACACATCCAAGATCTTCCCTCCCAGCAAGACCAAGATCATCCACACGGAACAAGGAAGTGAGTTCATTTTGTTTGTGGGCGATCGTAAGTCGCTGCAACTTAGCTTGGGGGTTGTATTATGAATGAATGTCTTGGTGTAGCTCTTTGTTAGAGAGATCATATATCATCTTAGCTTCCACTATCTTCAGCCCTTACTATAGTAACAATGATGTCAGCGTCACGGTGTTAGACAGGAGTTTCTCATATTCTGTACCTGTCAGTGCCTGTTACAACTTATCAGGCTGAGTAGGTTCTTTCCTTAAGCTAGAATATTGGCTTTGATGGGTGGTTGGTCCAGGGAACTTCTACAGTTTCCTTTAGAGAGGTTGGACCATCAACTCCTGGATCCATTGTGAATTCTGAGATTTGACATTTAGTTGAGAGGTTTCACTTAATGACAATACAGTCTTTTGTAACTTTCAGAAATGAAAGCAGTTGGGAATAGTTTGTAACATTTATTTATGATACAGTTAATATATTTACCATAATAGAGAGAAGTCCATTATTCAGTTTTTTAATATATATTCCTTTATTTATTATTTTTTGTTTTACTTCAAAAGTAAAGGAATTGTGTTGTTTCATAATTCATAAATTTAATATCCCACAGTTCCCAGCCCCCCCTTCAACGTTGGAGCAGAACAGATTGGCTATGATCTTGTGATCACCTGGATGCCCCCCATTCATCCCAATGGACCTATCAATATGTATCATGTGTAAGTTGGTGCTCTGTTTTTACTTTGAACTTGAAAATTAGTCAGGTGAAAGTTGAATGACAGAAAGCATGTTGATGCAGCAGTAGGAAAAAACAGCCTTTGCTTGACATATTTTAATTGGGAGATGTGTTTTAATGAGAAACCTAACCTCTGTTTAGTGGATTCTTTCAACTACCGGTGAAAGGTGATGGTATCTCTCCCAAAGATCAGTCACAAGTGAGGCCAAATATAAGTATTTTGGTGGATAACATAAACATGTTTTTGAAGCACAAATCATCTTGACGTGCACTCTACACTGCTTAGAAAGACATATTACCAGCTGAGGCATTTTGGGCCCTTATATAAGAAACCAGAAATTGCCACATTTTTAGATTTAGAGCATTTATTCATAGAATTACATGACCATAAATAAATATATATAAATAAATATATAAACAAATATATAAATAAATATACATATATATATTTAATTATTTATAATTATATGTATACATATATATATATGCATATACATATATATATATACATATATATATATATATATATATATATATATATAATATATATATATATATATATATATATATATATATATATATATATACATACATATATAAACACACAAATGTGTGTATGTATATATATATATATATATATATGGATATTTATTTATATAGCCCAATGTATAAGCAAAATTCACAAAACAAACTACAGTGAATGGTCAGATTACCCAGTGCCAGTGGTTTAGCTAACATACACAGTTCTGATTATATATTCAGGTTCCACTTTTTCACACTCTTGTTTTCATCACTTTTCACAAAATTTACGGTTCTGTATTCCTCTGCAGGTATATGTTCCCTCCAAACCCAGCACGTGAAGAACAGATTTTAGGCAACGTAACAACTTATACAGTTCCATCATCATATCTTGAAAATGGAACATTTGTGTGGGTAAGTGTCAAGGATTTTCAGAATTATACTTTTCGTTCTTAACCAGCAAACAAATAGAATAGAACTTATTTGCAGTAAATTTTGTACAGAGTAATGGACATTTTGTTTTGAAGGAAAAAAAAAAAAAGTTGATACATATGGATGTGTATATACAGGTACTTTCATCCTTATATGTTTTTATTGATTTTGGTTCCTCTCGCAGGTGACGGTAACGAATGGAGCCTACACAAGTGAGGCAAGCGATCGGAAGAAGGTCATCCTGCAATCCACAGAAACCCAAGTGGCCATTTCCGTAAACAGTGTGACCCCAACAAGTGCCATCATCTCCTGGGATGCTGTACCAGGCGTAGATGGCTACATGGTCTCACATAACCAGCCAGAGAATAAACTGCTCACCGGCAATGTTGTCGAGAACACCACGACAAATCAGCTTCATGGTAAGTATTAGTCTGTTCCCGTGGGATGGGAATATTGGCTTGGAAAGAGCCTGAAAAAGCAGGATCACGGCAGATGCAAAAGATGGGTTAGGGTCCATTAAATTCGCTGACCCTAACTCGTGGAGTGGACACCAAAAATCTTGACATTTTTTTTTTACAGATTTTGGAGATTTGCTTTTTAAAATGTGAGGACTTCATGTTGACCTGTATTTCTAAAAAGAATAATTATTAATTGATTGGAATGCAGTGGGCATAAACAGTATGTAGTTCTTAAGTATAAAGTGATTTTTTATATTATTCTGTAAAGACAAGCAAAGCATGATGCAGCTTTTAAATGTAGGAACACATTTTTTTCCTTATCCATAATGACCAAACATAAATGGGATTTTGGCTATAAATCTCCAATGACATAAGTCGTAAATCTTAAACCCCCTAACCAATTTTTTATCTCCCTGGTAGTGCGAGGTCTTGCACCAGGACAAACGTACATCTTTAATGTAACCCCGTTCAAGGATAAAGTCCTGTGGCCTGTAAGCCCGACTGAAGTCAGAACACCAGGTGATGCATTAAAAGAAGTCACATCGTTGCAAGCCCAAGTCATGAAAGACATTGGCACCACAGTTAAACTGACTTGGTCTGAACCACCTTATAAAACTCGCAAGGTAATTTTCTATTTCTTTTTCAGTCACAATGTAGTTGATTGAAGATATTTTTCTACTCTCTCTTTGTTGCTTGCTTCTAATATATTCTTGTATTTCATTATTTTACATGTATATCTATGATTTCACTTTTCTTTACCAGTATCTTTTTATCTCCCTCTTCCTTCTCTTTATTTCTTCATCTCCTCCTTCTTCTTCTTTTTCTTCTTTTTCTTCTTTTTCTTCTTTTTCTTCTTTTTCTTCTTCTTCTTCTTCTTCTTCTTCTTCTTCTTCTTCTTCTTCTTCTTCTTCTTCTTCTTCTTCTTCTTCTTCTTCTTCTTCTTCTTCATCTCCTCCTCTTCCTCCTCCTCCTCTTCCTCCTCCTCCTCCTCCTCCTCCTCTTTCTTCTCCTTCCTTTTTCAGTCTTCTTTTTCTTTTTCTTTTCTTTCTGTCTTCCTCTTCATCTCCTTCCTTTCCAGCCTTTCTACTGATTTTTTTTGTATTATTCATGACCTCCTGTTTCTCATCATCTTGATTTTTCTTTCCTCACATAATAATTTTTGTATTCATTTCTTTGATATTCTCCCTCTCACATTTTGATTACATCCCAGATTGCCTGGGACTATCGTATCGTGTGGGGAAAGAGCCCCAGCGAGCTCAAGAACGGCAAGAATGTTCAGCTGACTAATGCCACATCTATCATGGTCGACAAACTGGATGCCTGCGAGACGTATCACATCGCTGTCATGCTGGGAGGCCCCATGGGGATAGGGCCAGCGACAGTGAAACAGGTATGACTCTTTTTCTTTCTTTCTTTCTTTCTTTCTCTTTTGATTAGGCATTGTTTTTACTTTTGTTATTAGATTGTTATTTGATATTTTATTGGGAAATGTGTGTATTTATTTATATATTTGTGTATGCCTCTGTGTATATTCACCTTTCAAAAATATTTTTGGAAGCTTATTATATTTTAAATCCTGTGAAGAAGACTATACATAACATTCTTGTTTTTTCCTCCCTAATACTACTTTCATTCAGAAACATTCCCTTAACCCATTGCCGTGGGAGAAAATGAATAAAGAATGGAGAAAATGCTATACTCATTTTTTATATTTTTGTGAAATATCTCTGTACATAGTTGGCTCTGCTGATTGCTGATTTCACCTTTCCTTGAATTGGCAGGAAAATAATATTTTTCACTAGTGATATGAATATCGATGGTGTTATTTTTATTACAAAAATCATAGTTACTATAATGTTATAAATGTTAGTAACAGCAAAAGAAGATAACGTAAAATATTTTCGTAAATCAGAAAAGGGTGAACGGGAGAGACAGGCAGTACTCGTAACTGGCTCACTGGTGACTTAGTACAAGTGTAGCCTAGATGGCTACACTTGTACTAAGTGTAAAAACAATTAAACGAGTGGGCATGGCATGGATGTACGTAACATGCCCGTCAGCAATGGGTTAACTGACAAGCCTCTGACATCACAGGTGCAGACGCTCGCTGACCCGCTTTCTCCACCCAAGAACTTGAAAGCCCAGAGAACAAGTCACGACAATAAGACCATGGTCATCACCTGGGAGCCAGCCTGTCAACAACTTTTAGAACAGAAGTTGCAGTACCTGGTGAGTGTCTGAGTCCATTTTGGGATTGTCTGTATGCTGTTCCAGGAGTTGACATGGCAGAATGACACTTGTGGAAGTTTGATTTGTACAATGGAGGAAGAGGGTCCAATATATGATTTTGTTTGATGTGGGAAAGGAATAATGGAGCATCTTTTGTGCCTTTGATGTGAAAGTGTATCTAGAAATTTTATTCGTAAAATATAATTTAGACATTTTTTTCTTCTACCTTATTAAAAAAGAAACATTCACCTTCCTTGGGCATTTTCTCAAAATAATTCTCAGAATTTAAGCTTAGAATTGACATTACTCCCTCTAACCTTGCTTTAATTTACCCTATTACTTTGACATTAGAAAATAGAAAATCACTGGTTTTGTGCATTTTTTCCATAAGTGTCTCAAAATTTTACACCACTTTATTTCAGCTCACAGTCAGGGACGTCCTCTTTAACAAGACTTCGTACTACGAGCTCCCCAGTAAGAAGACCATGAACCAGACCCACACCATTGAGTCACACTGGGGCGGCAAGTACTTAATCACCGTTCAGAATTCGCAGCCCAGTGCCCGTCCAACTCCGCCTGTTGTCATTAATGGCCCCATGATCCCTCCGCCGTATGAGCTTACCTACAACCCAAGTGATAACTCGTTCTTCTGGAAAAGGAGTAGAAATTTCCCACAGGAAATGGCAAACCAGACGTAAGGTTCTGTTAAAGGTTGTTAGATTGTGAAAAGATCAAATGGTAGATAGCTGTCTGTTTGTAAGGTCTCTTAGTTGACAGCTGTCACATTTTAAGGACACTTGATAGTTGAAAGATGTCATCTTGTGTGGAAAATGCATATAGAATTACTATACATTGCAATGAAGCTATCTTTGGATATTTTGTAATTTCATTAATAGTAAAAAAAAGAAAATTAGCTAGCAGCATTTGAAATAAAGTGAACTTTAAAGAATACAGTTAGCTCCTAAAGTACAAGCTCATTGAATATACTATAAAAGTTTTGTTAAATATTGGATAAATAATGCATTCTCAGGAATTATCTTCTTATTTCTGGTCTTGTTTGCAGTTCTTCCTATGTCCTTTATGTCTCAAAGAACATGAACATGAGTGATGCTACTGCCCATCCATGCAATACCCCTCCTGTCAAAGTGGAAAGCATCTCACCTGGAGTCATCTACTATGCCACAGTGGCTTACAAAGATGTTGATGGGTATCTGTCACCACAGTCACACCCTATAAGGCTGGAGAAACCCATAGGTAAGGTGTTAAGTAGAAGTGTTAGTTCGAACGATGTATTCCTTGAACCTTAACATTGTGGAAGACTGAAAATACTAGGCTAAAGTTGAAATAAGCTCTTTTTTTTTAATACTCGTTCATTCTTTATCAGGTGACAAAATTGTGCTGTCACAAGGCAGTGTGGTTGGTGTCGGTATATCCGTGTTCTTGGTCGTGGTGGCGCTGATTGTGGTTGTAGGGGTACTTGGAGTCAGACATCGACGCTTAGCAAGGTCTTTCTTAACCTTTGCAAACACCCACTATGATCGCTCTCAAGGGACAACACTCATCACCACGGACCATAACTTGGGTAAGTTAGTTATTATATAAAATTCTATCCAGAAATGTTTCAGTTAATGGAAAAAACCTAGTTTCCTTTTTCTGTATTTGCAGTTCAATTTGAATGTAATGTGAATATAGAAGAGGCAACAGAGAGGCATGATTAATCTTTATATATGAAATTTGAACTCTTGGTTTTAGCTACATGTACTGTTCACTGGAGTTACATTTTGTGGGAAGGCTTTTTGCACAGATGGCTTCACAAGTGCTCAGACACCAAGGAGTCAATTGGTATGAACTACCTGACTTCACTTGTTTTCTTAATTCCTTGAATTTTGGGAAAAAGTGTTTTTACTAATGATATTAACCCCTTTGATCCAGTTGTGCCGTGGCAATCACATGACCCAAAATTTGGACATTAGTCTGCCGGTGTGCATGGCTTGTAGGCCAGGCTCACGCGAACACATGTGTGCAGTGGCAAGACTCTATACCTCCTATTTGCAATGTTATTTCCTCTTTTTACACATAAGCGTTTTTAGCTTTTATGCCATTTTCTAATGTCCGTATTTGCCTTTTGATTTACATTATCCAGATGGTATTAAACTGTTTCTTTGTACAGACTCCTTATCATCTCCAGGCACTCTACTAATCAGTATAAGAAAAAGAAAAATATGTAGCACTTTTTTATTTGTATCATTTTTTAAAAATTTCATAACCAATTTTCTGTAATACAACTAGGAAAACGATGCTGAGCTTGGAAATGGCGTCCACCACAGAGCCAGCACTCTTCCAGTCGAGGTTCATGAATATTACATTTCATACTCATACATTGATGGGAATAATAAGTTGCCAAATGAGTCTAATGAACCTCCGAAGAGGTTTGTGCACTCGTGGTGAGTCTTTCCCATCACCTCAGCCTTCAGCCGAAACGCTAATGATGGCACCCAAATTGAAGGGAACAAAGGAAAAGGGTGAATAAGTGAGATGCCTTGGCATAGTAATGGCCTTCTTGGTGACTAAACTGTTACAAAGTCATCTATTTGTAAACAAAACCCCTTCCCGACGGGTCACGCCGTGAGGTGTCAAAATAAACTGCTCGATCTGTGGCGTGTGGCTGTACGCTGCGGTGGCGCATCAAAGCACTACGAGCCGGTGATTTGTGATGTGTGATGTACCGAACTCCCGCGCTCAAAGTCAAGGCGTTGCCATTGATCTTGATTTCTGTCATCAAGGGGTTAATAAACTAAAGCAGGACATGGCATGTATATTTTGCGATCTCAACATCAGTTGGTTAATAACTCTGTAATAGGGAAACATTAACAAGTTTCCATTAAGGTGCATTTGTGTTTGCCCAATTCTTCCTTAAACTTGAACTCCCAATTCCAGACGAAGATGATGATTCTCCCATGATCCGTGGATTTTCCGACGACGAGCCCTTGGTGATAGCCTGATGTCGGCCTAGTCTGGCGTTCTTCGCTGCCGACTCCTCTGCAGCGGCTCCACAGCAGGTTTGAGGACAAGAAGGGCAAAGATGAATTGTGATAAGCTATTTTTGTTACTTTATTGTTTCACATGTATATTACAATTGTGATGGATGTATTGGATTAACACTAGTGAAGCTGGTTCTCTCGGTGAAATCCTAATATGGTTTTATTTTGTTCATTGGAGGTATGAGTAGTGTGAATGTAGGTGGAAGTTTTTATTCAGAGAGCTTTGGTAGTAACCCTAAAATTAAACAGCTAAGAGATGTATGTAATTTTCTTTAGCTTTTTTTTGTGTTAGATTCACAAATTCCATTTTGGCAAAATTGTTTTATGAGAGTTTCTTTTTTTTGAGAGAGAGCGCAGTACATTATTGGTATTGGCAAGATCTCCAGGCATTATTTGCATAATCCAGTTGGTCTTGTGATTTTATTTATGTAAACTTTTGGTCTCACAGCTAAGGTTGATCATATAACTGGTTATGATTCTGTAATATATGCACTTTACCCCTTTTAAAAAACATATAACATACTTGCATTGTATGTTAACGCTTTTCACAGAATTTTTAAAAAGTATAGCACATATATGACAAGAAGTTAGCATCAATGTGTTTTGGTATGCAACAGGTCAGTGTTTCTTTTAAGATTATATACTATATTCAGACATTCCCCAAACTCTTCATTGACAATAACAATTAAGTCAAACTTATTATGATGTCTCATGTAATTATTAAGGCACACTATATATATATATCCTGAATTATCAATGTCTATTTAGTTAGTTCAGTGTTATTGCAACAAGTTACCCACAGTCCACAATACCACTGCTTAACCTTCTCTGATGCGTTCAGTGCATAACACTAATGCAGGTACATGTTTATATGCAGTGAATTTAGGACTCGGTAGCATTTGTTCTCAATGTCAGATTTCAGAAGGGTGTCTTTTTGATTAGCTTTCAGGTAAATTTTTTTTTTTTTTTCTTTCTTCTTTCTTTTCTTTCTTTTCTTTTCTTTTTTTTTCCCCCTGACCCTTTTGACATTTTTCGAGACTCCTTACTTGGGCCGTGAAGATTATACTTTTCTAGAATTACAAATTTGTAAAGTACATAGTGTTAAGAAGTGTAGTGTGTTCCTCTTGTTTTCTGCTTGAGGCAAGTTTTTCTTGTGAAACGTTGATTCACTGATTATAGAGAGTAAGGAATGTATGAAGCGGTGATAATGTTGTGATAAATTGATTATCTTAACCTAAAGGTAATGAGAATAGAGTTGTAGGTGACATTACTGTTTGCTTTTTTCCATTTCTCATTCACTCTTGAACAAATTAAAATCTTTTGTTTGGATAAATATATGCTCTTATTTTTTTCTGTGGATTTCATGTTAAGCATTAGTATTCCTTAAGAAGAATTATATCAGTTTAAATAAGAATAAAAACAAAACAAGAATGTGAAAGTACGTTCAAATAAAGAGAAATTTATCATTGTGTCAATGGTATTGCAATGTGAATATGAAATCTTGAATAAAAGTTATGTGAAATGTTAGTAGTATTAACAGTAAGGCAATGTGCAATTTAGAATATTTTATTTTTGAATTACACCCTTTAAGTTACAAGAGTTACCTTGTCTTTTTTTCTCTGATAATTGGTAATGGTACATATTAACTCTCTAACTCTACAGTATGTGCAATGAGCCTGAGACACTTCCTCAATATATATATATATATATATATATATATATATATATATATATATATACACACACACACACACACACACACACACACACACACACACACACACACACACACACACACACACACACACACACACACACACACACACACACACACACACACACACGTATGTATGTATGTTAATATGTAAAGTATCACTTCCCAGTATTTATAAACCATACCAAGAATCCAAACAACTGTGTTTTTCATACTTTTTTGCATGTTCAGCCTCAATGCAATTACTTTCAAATAAAAATAGTGCATTGACGACATGAACCATGCATGTCATTGTTATACCCAGTAATGATATTATTATTCTGAGTCTTATGAACTGTGTTGATGTATATTTGCTTCAGATGTAATGATAATAAAATGGAGAAAAGTACTTATTTTTTTCAGTAATCCAGATTTGATTAGGTTTATGTTGATTTTTTTCAGAGTTTGTTAACTGGATGAAGGGTAGGTTTCCTATAGATATTAAACTATCTTCCTAGCTGTTTTTCTTCTTCTTTTTCTTCTTTCCAGCTCCATTGTTTATCTAAGTGACAGCAAAAGAGCCTTCAGATATAAAAGGTTAGAGAAAATGAAGAATTTGGAAACTGTTTTCAGATGCAGTCAGAGAACTTTTTCTCTATAATTATGCTTGAGTAATAGTATTAAAAACGTTGGTTACAAGTATATATTCTACCTTCAGTAGTTTATTTTTATAAATTTGCAACAAGTGGTACCGTGAGGGCTTAGGCACCAGGAGTCGAGGGCCTAAGACCTCTCCTGATTTCCTTGTTCTTTGAATTTTTTGGAAAATATCTTTGTTTTTCTATTACTATTAATATTATACTGGAAAAAAAAATTACGTTATAATTACTAGAATATTATTTCAATACAAATATATATAGATAATAAAAAAATCTTGGAAAATCAGGGAAATGTGTAAAGATAGGTGAGACAGGTGGGACTATTAACTGACTCTTTAGTGATCAAGCTCTTGCAGAGTCATTTATGTGTAAATACAATGAAAAACTATGGAAACTATGAAAAATGGGGAAAATGCTCTGCTCATTTTCTATATTTTTTGGTGGAATGTCTGCCCATAGATGGCTGTGCTAGTGCTTAGCCACAAAGGAGTCAATTAGTAGACCTTGTGACCTTACCTGATTTGAATTGGCGGGAAAAACATATTTTTTACTATTGCTATGAATATGGATGGTGTTATTTTTATTATAAACATTATAATTATTGTAATGTTTTAAACATTAGTAACAGCAAAATAAGATAACGTAAAATATTTTTCTAAATCAAAGAAAAGGGTAAACGGGCGAGACAGGCAGTACTTTTAACTGGCTCATTGGTGACTAAGTGCAAGTGTAGCCATCTGTGTGTAAAAACAATCAAACAAGTACTCACAGTGGGCATAGCACGTACGTACATGTCATGCCCGTCGGCATTGGGTTAAGTGTATGATTAGGAATATAAATTTTTCATTCTTTAATTAATTATTCTTTTATGACTAAAGGGAGCACTAGAATGCAGCCCATCAGCCCATTGACTAGAAAGATCCTCAAGTCTTTTCAATAGAAGTTCAGTCATACTGGGTTTATTCATGGACATCTTCCCTGGCTTTTTGCAAGGTATGTCGACTATTCTATAAATAAATACTTCAAACCGCCCCAAATCACATGCATTTTTAATTGCTGACAATACCAATGTGGGTTACTGTAATGTCTACTTTTATTTCCATGCATGTTTGAATGTGTGGATATGCCTTTCAGAATGCGTACCACACATATATGCGTATTAAAAGATTTTTCAGATAGGTAAATGTCTTTTATTGTAATAAACAGTATCCATGGAAGGGGAATGGCAGTATGGAGAACACACATTGAAAGTTTCAAGACAGAAAGTATTTGGTTAGGGAATTATATTTTCCCACTGAAGTGACACAGCACAATTTCAAGAAAATGGTCAAGTTCGCACATCAGAACTTTCATGATTTTTCACACTATGCCATGACAGTAAAGATGGCCTTGACCAATTATTACAATGTGGTAATGATTAATATGAATTTATATTCTTTTAACTTCTTATCATAACTTCAATAATTTAATATCTCTTCTAAATTATATAGAGAATCTGCAGTGACCAGCAATTTACCAGTAAAAAAAAAAGAGAAAGAAAAAAAGAAAAACTGGAACCTTATGCATTATTATAAATTATGATACCTTTTGATGATAACTTATAAAAAAAGAATAAATACTTGAATAGAATCTATATTTCCTAGTAAATGCTGGCAGTCACAAAAATGGAACTTGGGACGCACATATATGCATGGGGTACGGGGGATATCGGTGAAAGAACTGAGCTGAAAAAGAAGGAATGTTACCAACATACGAAAGGGCTCCATGACTAGCCACAGGACATGTTCAGCATATTTTAACATGTGTTTATAGTTGTCTCTCTAAAATATCCTTTGGTATGTTGGAAACAAAGAAACAATTGTTGAATCTACATTAGATGTAAAATATACACATCTACAGATTCCCTGTGTTATGTAAAGTGAAGATTAAAAATCTTAAATCACTAACTACTTTAAACCATAAAAAAAAGAGAGAGAAAAAAAAGAAAACCTGCTGCAATAAATTGTCTTTGTTCACTTATTTACAAATGAATATTATATGTAACTATGAATGAAAGATATAGGACAATTATAATATGTAACATTTTTTTAACATTCTGTGATCTCATCAAAAATGAACAACATAAATAGAGCTTCACTAACCTGTTGCAAGTCAAGTACAGACATACAGCTAAAAGCAATATTAACAATTAACAGGTTCAAAATGTTCTTGAACGAGAATTTGAACAGGTTGATGTGCCTAACATTTTTCAAGACAGAGTATTTGAATTATTAGATACTAATTTCTTTAATACTTAACTGGTATGAAATGGGTATTTGTTTATATATAATTCAAAAGACCTTCAAGAATATTTCAATTGGCTTAACCATCATTGGTTTGCAAGATATATGGAAAAAAATATTTGAGAGTAAAAAAATATCAGTTGTAAGATTTCATTCAAGTACTGTGATGTCATTTCTCTTTTTGCTGGGAATACTTTCATATATTTATTATTTAAGATATACCATGTGATACCTTAAATAGAAATAATAAAATCTATTTTTGATGCTAACTACAGGTGCATATTCTCAGTTGTCCTGTATATGCAAATACTGTTGCAATATTTCTAGGTACAATTTGTGCATTTTGCACAAGTGGTATGGGAATTTTGAAAATATGATTATTATATGGTAGCTAATTCAGATCTAGTGTTTGTATGAAAAATGCCTTCCCAGCTACACTAGACTCCTCAAATGAATTACCTGGAGCTAAACTTTATAAAAGTAGCAAAACTAATACACTAGGTAGAACCATAAATCGAGTACCTTAAGTAAATCGCCGTAATCTCCTTTACGAAAGTCAACAATCCTCCATGCAAATCGCATTTCACGTCTTCACAATAATTTTACTGCAGTCGGCGAGTAATCTCTCCAATAAGAAATAAATCTCTCAGAACACACTTCCTTCAAATGGCACTGTCTATCGGCCAATGATAGTCGGTTCCTCCTCAATGGCGTACTGGTCGTCTGGTGCCTTTTCCTTCTTTCTCTTGCGTGAACACACTCCGAAAGCAATGGCAGCAGCAGCCTAGGAATAAGGGAGTTCTTTTTATAATTTCAGTGCAGTGTTGGGGGTGGTTAGAAAAGCCTTTTTTTTTTTTTTTTTTTTTTTTTTATAAAGTCTGTTATATAACAAGTAGTGGAATAGCATGGGACACTTCTAAAAAATGAGGAAGATGGGGGTACAGTGACTCAAGAATTTCAAAAGGCTTGCCCAGAACAGGTAGTGAAGAGGAGAGTCAATTCAGTAATATAAGGAGTGCAGTGACTTACAAATTACTGAAGATTTGACTCAAATAGATGACCAAGGGGTGAGATATTATACTATTTTAGGAAGTAGGGAGACCCACAGTGATTTATGAATTTTTAAAGAGTTGCCCTGGCAGGTAACAAAAACAGTTTATGTCCCCCTGGTGTCCCTGGCGTATGGTATTACAAAAATCCCACATAATTAAATTTACTTGTGTACATTTTCTTCTGCTTTTTTGTACAATAGCTCATGATGTGGTAAAATTTTTAGAGATGCCATACTTTTTATGTGTGTTTATGTCTCTGCGTCTATATTTGTATACCCATATGTATAAGTGTATGCATGTGTGTATTCATATCCAAACATACTCAAGTGCTAACATGAATCACTCATCCCCATCCCCCTCCTAAAAGAAGAAGAAGAGGAAGAAGAAGAAGAAGAAGAAGAAGAAGAAGAAGAAGAAGAAGAAGAAGAAGAAGAAGAAGAAGAAGAAGAAGAAGAAGAAGAAGAAGAAGAAGAAGAAGAAGAAGAAGAAGAAGAAGAAGAAGAAGAAGAAGAAGAAGAAGAAGAAGAAGATGAAGAAGAAGAAGAAGATGAAAGAAGAAGATGAAGATGAAAAAGGAGAAGAAAAAGAAAAAGAAAAAGGAGAAGAAAAAGAAAAAGAAAAAGAAAAAGAAAAAGGAAGAAGAAAAATGAAAAGAAAAAGAAGAA
>NC_061843.1:914251-916751 GCF_019202785.1 Penaeus chinensis | reverse complement strand
CAAATAGAAAAACGAATAAACGCACAAACAAAACAAATAAAAAACAAAATAAATACATAAAATAACGAAAGAGACAAACACACAAACAAAAATAACAGATAAATAGACAAAATAAATACACAAATCAATAAATGAATAATGACCAAATGGAAAAACTAACGTAAACAAATAACAGACAAACAGACAAACAAATAAACACAAAGAACAGACAAATTAGACAAAATAAATAAAAGAAACAACGTAACATAAACAAAAACAAAAATAAATTATACTAAGACAAAATAAACATAAATAACAAAAAAAACAGACAGAAACAAACAGAAAACATATAATAACACTAAAAAGACAAAATAAACATAAAAACAAAAAAAACTAAACAAATAGAAACAAACAAATTACGGAAGCAAACATAAAAAATAATCAAACCAGGAAATCAAAATAAACACATAAATAACAAGAAAAAACTAAACAAATAGAACCAAACATAAATTATGGAAACAAACATAACAAAAAAATGAAAATAATCAAACCAGGAAATCAAAATAAACACGTAACTAACAAGAAAAAAAAAAAACTTAAACAAATAGAACCAAACATAAATTACGGAAACAAACATAACAAAAAAAAATAATAATAATCAAACCAGGAAATCAAAATAAACACATAAATAACAAGACAAAAAAAACTAAACAAATAGAACCAAACAGAAATTCCGGAAATAAACATAAAACAAAAAATCAAACAGGAAATCAAAATAAACACATAAATAACAAGAAAAAAATCTAAAATAGAAACAAACAGAAATTACGGAAACAAACATTACAAAAAAATAATAATAATCAAACCAGTAAATCAAAATAAACATATAAATAACAAGAAAAAAAAACTAAACAAATAGAACCAAACAGAAATTCCGGAAATAAACATAAAACAAAAAATCAAACAGGAAATCAAAATAAACACATAAATAACAAGAAAAAAAATCTAAAATAGAAACAAACAGAAATTACGGAAACAAACATAACAAAAACAAAAAAATAATAATAATCAAACCAGTAAATCAAAATAAACACATAAATAACAAGAAAAAAATCTAAAATAGAAACAAACAGAACCAAACAGAAATTCCGGATACAAAAAAAAAAAAAAAAAAAAAAAAAATCAAACCAGGAAATCAAACTAAACACATAAATAACAAGAAAAAAATCTAAAATAGAAACAAACAGAAATTACGGAAACAAACATTACAAAAAAATAATAATAATCAAACCAGGAAATCAAAAAAAAAAAAAAAAACTAAACAAATAGAACCAAACAAAAAAATACGGAAACATAACAAAAAAAAAAAAAAAAAAAATGAAACCAGGAAATCAAAATAAACACAAATAACATATATAACAAGAAAAAACAACAACAAAAAAACTAATTATACTCACCGGAGACAACATGGCTCAAGGCGGCCAAGCGTTTGTACATGTAGCGAGTGTGTAAAAACGTGTAGATGGAGAAGGTCAGCCCCATCGCCATAATTATCATGCTGATGATCGAGAAGGCAGCCACGGTCCGCTGGTAGTCTGGATAAGGGAGAAAAATAAGCGTTTATTACTATATATATATATATATATATATATATATATATATATATATATTTTTTTTTTTTTTTTTTTTTTTTTTTTGTGTGTGTGTGTGTGGGGGGGGGGGGGGGGGGGGGGGGGGGGGGGGGGAGGGCTGTTTTCGTGCCATTTTCGAATTATTATGTTTTCTCCATTTCACTTTAAGGAATTTCTTTACGTGGGTTGTGGATTTTTTTTTTTATGTGTGATATTTCCCTCTTCCTTTCTCTTCTCTATCTCTTTCTTTCTCCATTTCTCTCTTTAACTCGCCCTACCCCTTATCTCTCTCTCTCTCTCTCTCTCTCTCTCTCTCTCTCTCTCTCTCTCTCTCTCTCTCTCTCTCTCTCTCTCTCTCTTTCTCTTTCTCTCTCTCTCTCTCTCACACACACACACACACACGTAAATATGAATTTGTATTTCCAATGATATAAAACCTATTTTCTATCAGAAATGAAATGAGAAGAACCACACAAAGCGCTCTTAAAACCTTCACATTAGAGGTCATTATTCATAAAACTTTAATCAGTTACTAAGGCAGCAATGTGAAACTAAATAAGACAATAACTGACAATTTAAATAACGTTCAAAAATGATAAGAAAAAAGTAAAGGAAATAGAATTAAATCAAGTAAATAAAAGGAAAATAGGATTTAATTTGATCAAACAAAATAAAACGGTCCGAAGCAAAATAGATTAAGCAACTAAATCGAATTAGATTCTAGGAAATGGAAAAGGAAATTTAAAAAAAATGCAAATACAAATGCGAATAAAAGTGAAATGAAGATGAGAATAAGAGTGAAATTAAAAAAAAAAAAAAAAATAATAATAAATAAATAAATAAAAGAGAAATATATGTGTTTAAATATTAAAAAAAGAAAAGAAAAAAGA
>NC_061843.1:901750-904250 GCF_019202785.1 Penaeus chinensis | reverse complement strand
TATGATATATTTAGTTATTTGCCTTTGACATAAAGGTACTGTAATACTGACTCAGTCGAAGCTTCACAGATGAAACTCTGGTCAATCACAATAAAAATATAAAGCAACTAGGAATATATCCATAAAAGGATTCAAATTACATTCTCCATGATACACATAAAATATATCTTCCTAAAGAGATAAACTTTCTATGTATCTATTCATTAAATTCTTTAACTGCAGGTCATCCCTGGCACTCTGTCTCTAATCTAATCTTCGTACCTGCAAGTTCTTCAGAGCTCCCAAGATGTTTGTCTGGTCTCCACAGCGGTCACACTTGAAGAATGGTATGACTGTCTGGGCAATGTTGACTGGCAATGGACCTTGGCATTTTTGGCATTTGAAGTACATCACTTTGTGCTCCATTTCCTTGAACAGAGGCCAGTCCTTCTGACAAGCCTGTGATTGAAAAGGTTTTATGAATACAAGAAAATAACAGGTTATAAAAAAATGAAGCACATCAACTAAGCTCTTTTATTTAGTGAAATATACATATTAAACAGCTACATTTCCATATATAGATAGAAAATAACTAACTAATGGAAACCAGCAATAACTTCAATATTCAACATAGTTCAACATTCTATCACAGTGGTTAATATATCACTAATGTATTACTCTTTTGATGAAGTAATAATAAAATGAAGTCCATTATTTTTAAAATACATTCTCTTATTCAGTTGTCACATATACCATAAGCTGTATTACGACTTCCCTTTCTGCTCATGTCTATCTATATGAACACTAATACAGGCACTTACTTAAAATCGTCATTTAAAACTCATAGTTAAAAATAAATAAGATAAAAAAAAGAAAGAAAGAAAACACTTCTTTTCTAAAGATATAAACTGACTCCTACTTTCAACAGCCTTAAACAATTCTCAACAATATTCCATTTACGGAAAAAAAAAAAAAAATCGTCTTACCTCACAACTGCACTCAAACCAGTATCTGTCAAGCAGGCCATTCTCCTCTGGCTCTTGTTCTTCGAGGCATAATGCTGGCCATAGTTCTCCGGGACGATCTCTCCTTTGGCAATGTGTCTTATGGCCTTGGTAATTACACGGTTTCCACTGAAGTACCTGTAAATTACTTACTAATTTTTACTATGCCCTTGGTTATCTATTTCCAGGAAGGGTATTATAAATCACTAAGTTTGTAAAACTTGAAAACATTTATCTCTTTCAATCAACACCAAAATCAAACAATGAATGCAATAAACACTAAATTCCAAAGGTCAACGAAATTTGGAGGTCCCTCAGAATTAAAGGCTTTAACCCATTGCCGACGGGCATGTCACATACGTCCATGCCATGCCCATTGTGAGATTACTTGTTTAATTGTTTTTACACACAGATGGCTACACTTGCACTAAGTCACCAATGAGCCAATTACGAGTACTGCCTGTCTCGCTCGTTCACACTTTTCTATGATTTACGAAAATATTTTACGTTATCTTTGCTGTTACTAATGCTTATGACATTATAGTAATTATAATGTTTATGATAAAATAAACACCATCGATATTCATAGCACTAGTAAAAAATACATTTTCCTGCCAATTCAAGGAAAGGTAAAATCAGGTAAGGCAGAGCCCTCTATGTGCAGAGACATTTCACAAAAAATATAATGAGCACAGCATTTTCCCCAATTTTTATTAATTTTCCCTGGCGGCAATGGATTAAGTTGTAGCTTATTCTGTCTTACACATAAACCTGTCCTTGTCTGTAAGGAACTGACAGGTTTGATCATAAAAGTGGTAACTAAATTATTTCCACTGAAGGAAACAGATAATAAACAATTTCCTCTGAAGAAAACTAGCTTTTGGTCTAATTTCTTATTCAATCAAATATGGAGGGTTTAATACAAGAGCTACTTCAAAGAATGCTCCTTTTCTTAAGACATACAAAGGAGTTCAGAGACATTACAAGATATTACTCCAACACACACTGCATCCGTGTACTTTCAACATTTCCTAGTCTAAGTATATCATAAGATCGGAACCAGGGAGCATCAGCACCGAAGATAATAGGGCCTGATTACAAGTGGGAGCCAAAGAATATAAGGACTAAAGAAAATATGGACTGAGTAACACCAGATCGAGCAACAAAGATAAGTCCATGTTACAGTGAGCTATTTATAGTATTATAGTAAAAGCTTTTAGCTTGAGTCCCACAGCCATAGCTTACCTGACTTGTGCACCATGGCAGGAGTGGTTGAAAAGGGCAAGTGTAGGATAAATAGCAGCACCAATCGTCTCGTTCTTGGCTCCAGTCAAGCACTTGGGTGTTAACGTCACAAACTCCGAGACTTCATGAGCATTGAATTGCACTACCTGTGGGGGAAGGAATGTCATTGGAAGAGATACTTTTGCAAATCAAATAGTTGTACATAAACTGTATAATAAAATTTAATTACCGTAGATATTTTGCATAAATAAGCTTTTGTATAAATTTGTAGC
>NC_061843.1:859857-862357 GCF_019202785.1 Penaeus chinensis | reverse complement strand
TTTATGTCTCTCTCTTTCGTTTTTTGTGTTTCTCTTTTGTCAGGATACTCTTTTTCTCTCTCTGTGTTAGTTTGAATGTCTGTCTGTCACTCGCTTGGTTCTGCTTGTCTGTCGGTTGGCTCTCTCTCTCTCTCTCTCTCCCTCTATCTCTCTCTCTCTCTCTCTCTCTCTCTCTCTCTCTCTCTTCTCTCTCTCTCTCTCTCTCGTTTCCGCATACAATCACCCCTCGTTTGTCTCTCTTCCTCTGCTTCTGTCTTTCTCTACTTCTCATTATGTCTTTTTTCTACATTTTCCTCTCGCTGCGTCTATATCTGTCTCTTTCTCTCTCCCTCTTCTTTCTTCTCCCTCCCACTCTCTTTATATCCCTTCTTCCCTCCCTTCCCCCCTCCTCTCTCTCCCCTAAATATATATATTTTTTAGTTTTTGTCTATCATTAATTTCTCTATAAAGTGTTATCCACTCCCTATACATTACACCTCTTTATTAATTTACCCTAATTATAAAACCAAACCTGCATTTTCGTCCTTATTTCCGACCTCTGAATAGCTGTCTTTTGATATAACGCAAAATTAACTGAAAACATTTACGTTAATCATATGTCCTGCGTGTCCTTTTATTTCACAGATATTCACAGGCGCTGAAACGAAGGCAAATTGGCTGCTGATATCTGGCGAAAACTTTCAGGAACTGTTAGAAAACGCTTACCTACCACTCGATAATCAGGTGCGTGACAGGTAAATGCAGGGGAGGGATGAGGGGAGAGGGGAGGGGGTGAGGGAAAGGTGAGGGGAGAGGGGAAGGGGGAAGTGAGAGAGGAGGGGGTGAGGGAAAGGAGAGTGGCAAGGGAAGGGGGTGGGGAAAGGGGAGAAGGTGAGGGAAGTGGGAGGGGAGAGGAGAGGGGCGTGGGAATGAGGAGGGGAAATGGGAGGGGTGAAGGAAGGGCGAGGGAAGGGAGAGGGGAGGGAGCGGAAAAGGGGAGAGGGAGGGGAAAGGACCGGGGGTTGAGGGAAGGGGGAGGAAGAGTGAGAGGGAGGAGTCACCTTTTAGTGAAAATCATGAAAAGTAAAATATTCATTTAGTTAATGGAATGTTCTATTATCATTTTTTTTTTCTTCACTAAACCGAAGCTCTTCAGAAAGTCATGCACGTCACTGAGAACGAATAATATTTTACCCTCAAAGGTATTTTAACAATTAGTGAGCGAAATAAAACGCAGAATATTTAGATGGTTTACAGGATTATTATCTTCATTTTGAATTTTGTATTGTCTAAGTTATGAGATGTCTAAGTTCATAATAGTAATAAAAAACTGTACTTGTACTTTGCTCCTTTCTAATGAGACTTTAATCATATGGACAGCGTTAGACAGAATTGATAATTCAGACGTTTTTTATTAGCCACAGATAGATAGATAGACAGACAGACAGCCACAGATAGATAACCAGATAGATAGACAGCAACAGACAGATAAATAGCTAAATAACATAAATAGAATAGATGAAATGCAATACAAACTTTCCCCACAGGTCAAAATCGCGAACTTTAGCGACGTGAACGACCGGTCTTCAGCAACCCTGTGGGAGAGCTACCAAATCGGCCCAAATTACGACCAGCACCTCACCCCCGTGGGTCGCTGGACTCTCACGACCAGAGATCAAAACGACCCTTCCAACAACGACTCCAGTGACGACCACGACTTCAGTGGCGACTCCAAAGGCTTCAGAGGAGAGAGCCCTTCGCCACCGGCCTCGAGGGAGATCGCCATACCCAACACAGTCAGTGTGAAGACGAAGGTTCTGAAGCATGGCGTTCTAGAGGGACCTGTTGACGACCTGCTGTTTCGGAGGACGGACTTGAGTGGGCTTCATGTCACGTGCACTAGTATCGATGTAAGGCTTTTGTTTTTGATACAAGGTGATGATGAGGATGGTGATGATGGTGATGATAGTAAGGATGGAGATGAGGATGGTGATGATGATGGTGATGGTGGGGATGAGGATGAGGATGTTGACAATGATGATGGTGACGGTGAGGATGAGAATGATGGTGATAATGATGATAATGATCATAATAGTAATGAATCTAAATCTTCATTGAAACCAAATGAGTGATTAACAATAAAACTATTTCTTGTTGCCATATTTCAGTAAAAAGAAACTCTTTTTATCTTAACATAATTCATTTAAAACCTCACTTGATATTAACATATTTCAGTCAAAACCTCGTTTTAACTCAACATCTTAAAATCAGAACCTCATTTCATTATGAACCTATTTCAAGGAATATTTGATTTCAATTTAACATATTTCAGTCAAAACCACATTCCAACTTAACATATTTCACTGAAAACCTCATATTATATCAACATATTTCAGTCAAAATCTCATTCTATCTTATCATCTTTCAGTGAAACCCTCATTTCATCTGAACGTATTAAAATCTATGTTAACAGCTTTCAATCAAAACCCCATTTCACCTTACAAAATGTTCTTATGTTTTT
>NC_061843.1:834857-852357 GCF_019202785.1 Penaeus chinensis | reverse complement strand
GACCGTGGGAAAAGTTCTGCGGGAAGGGAGAGGGTTAGGGGTCTGGTTCAATGGGGGTAGGGGAGGGAGGGAGGGGGATGGGAGGGAGGGGGAGGAGAGGAGGGAGGGAGGGAGGGGGGAGGGAGGGAGGGAGGGAGGGAGGGGGGAGGGAGGGGGATGGGAGGAGGGAGGGAGGGAGGGAAAGAGGGAAGGAAGGGATGGAAAGGAGTTTGGGAGGGAAAGAGAGAGGGAGGAGAGGAGGGAGGGAGGGAGGGGAGGAGGGAGGGAGGGAGGGGGATGGGAGGAGGGAGGGAGGGAGGGAGAGAGGGAGGGAAGGAGGGAGGGAGGGAGGTGGATGGGAGGAGGAAGGGAGAGAGGGAGGGAAGAGATGGAAAGGAGTTTGGGAAGGGGATGTGAAGGAAGGAGGATTGGAAGGAGGGGATAGGGTAGGGGAGAGGGAGGGAGGAAGAGAGGGGGGATTGAGAGATGAGAGAGAGAGAGAGAGAGAGAGAGAGAGAGAGAGAGAGAGAGAGAGAGAGAGAGAGAGAGAGAGAGAGAGAGAGAGAGAGAGAGAGAGAAAGCGAAAAGAGAAAGAGGAAAGAGGAGGAGAAGAGAAAGAGAGAGAAAGAGAAAGAGAGACAGAGAGAGAGAGAGAGAGAGACGAGAGAGAGAGAGAGAGAGAGAGAGAGAGAGAGAGAGAGAGAGAGAGGAGAGAAGAGAAAGAGGTGAGAAAGGGAAAGAGAAAGAGAAAGAGGAAGAGAAAGAAAGAGAAAGAGAAAGAGAAAAGAAAGAGAAAGAGAAAGAGAAAGAGAAAGAAAAAGATAATGAGAATGAGAATGAGAAAGAGAATGAGAAAGAGAAAGAGAAAAAGAGAGAGAAATAGAAAGAAAGAGAGAGAGAGAGAGAAAGAGAAAGAAAGAGAGAGAGAGAGAAAGAGAGAAAGAGAGAAAGAGAGAAAGAGAGAGAGAAAGAGAAAGAGAAAGAAAAAGAAAGAGAAAGAGGAAGAGAAAGGTAGAGATAGAAATAGATAGATAGATAGAAAGATAGATAGATAGATAGAGATACATTTTTATTTTCAATTTGCTCAAGCATACATTATTTACATGAGTTTGGGTGTGAGGGAGCAAAGTTTAACATTTTGCTATGTAAATTTGAATATTTTCTTATCTTCTATCTCTTCATATAGCTTTTTTTCACTATCTGTGCATTTCTCTCTATACAAATGTTATCTATCTATCTCTTTATGTCCTTTTCATGCACACATCTCTCTCTCTATCTATCTATATGTCTATATATATTCATCCAACAACATCCATCTATCTATCTACCTATCTATCCATCTATATCCACCCATCTCTCTATCTGTCCATCTATCTATTATCAGTCCAGTTATATCTGTTTATCTTTCTCTACATGTATATATCTATCGATATACCTTCATTACCTACATATCTATCTATCTATCTCTCCATCTATCTACGCATATATCATGCATATTAATTTTAATATCTATTCATTCATGACACTGTATCAACAAATTCACAGAGTGTTTCTTCAGCAACATACTCAATGATATAAATAATTATAACAATTAATATCTGTAAACGAAAAAAATAAAATAAAATCTGTGACCTATTAATGGACTACTTTTACTGCCTTTGTTATTATCATTATTGTTATTGTTATTATTATCATTATTATTATTATTATTATTATTATTATTATTATTATTATTATTGTTCAACGCCTTTAAAATAAAGGATCCAGATTCCGTATGTGTTTTTTTTTTACCTATTAAGAGCAAACCTCTTATTTCCCATTGAAAACATTTTATTTATTACCCTGTAAGAACATCTTTTATAAACCATTATGAACATATCTTTTTATTACCCATCAAGAACATGTCTTCCATTGACCATCAAGAATATGTTTCTTATCATCCACTAAGAACAAACCTCTTATTAAGAACATATATATATTATTACTCATTATGAGCGCATCTTTACGAATGAAGATTGGTATGAAATTGGGAAAAATATGTGAGATTAAGCGGCTAAATGTAGTCATTGTAATAAATATTACTACTGTTGATAGTAAAGATAATAACAATAATAATAATAATTATAACAGTGATAGTGATGATGATGATAATCGTATTCAAAATAATGATACTAATGCTAATGATAACAATAATGATAGTTACTGTAATAAAAACAATAATGACCAATATAATATTATTAGTTTGTTAGATATTAATAACAACAATAATGATAAAATTAAAACAGTAATGGTCAATAATGATCATGATTATTAATTCAATTGCTTATGATTCTTCTTCTTATTATTAACATTATTACTATTATCATCATTACTACTACTACTACTATTATTATTATCATTTTATTATCATCATTATTACTATTACTATCATTGACGTCCCTATTCCATTGTAAATAATAATAATAACAGTAATAGTACAAAATACTTGCGTATGTAATCGTATATTCACATTTTGTTGTTTACCTAGAAACGTATTAATAACTTTATAACATAATGAATTTTCAATATTTTGATAAGGGGAAAGAAACTTTCAAATAGTGTATATATCATTTATTTGAAGTGATCGGCAATTTACAATACGTACTTATGCACACACACACACACACACACACACACACACACACACAAACAAATACACAAATATATATTATGACTATTATGTGTGTAATATTACATATTATCAATCACCTTTTGCTATCATATTAACACCAAAATTACATATCCCTCTTACTTCACACTTAGAAAAAAAAAAAAAAAAAAACACTTATAAGCACACAGACATCAACAACAAAGTTACTGCCAGATCACTGTACGTTCTAAAATTCACCGAAACATATATCTGTTTTCCTATCTTATCTTATGGAAATATGACATCAGTGGGATTACATGGATGACATTACTCTCGCGGACAGCACACCTGGATAACACCATCCCTTGAAAGAGAAAAGAAAAATTAGAAGAATATTATATGAGATGAAAGAGAGAGGGAGGGAGGGAGAGGGGGGAGGGAAGAAGAAGGAGAGGGTAAGGGAGGGAGAGGGAGGAGGGAGTGAGAGGGGGAGGGAGGGAGAGAGAGAGAGAGAGAGAGAGAGAGAGAGAGAGAGAGAGAGAGAGAGAGAGAGAGAGAGAGAGAGAGAGAGAAAGAGAGAGAGAGAGAGAGAGAGAGAGAGAGGAGAGGGGGGAGGGAGAGAAAGAAAGAAAGAGAAAGCGAGAAAAAGATACATAAAAAAACAAAAAACAAAAGACAGTCATCATCTAAATTTGCAAATTAACCTCTATTATTCAACACCATAGACAAAGAACAAACAAACAAAAAAAAACTAATTCTCATTCATTCATAAAACAAAAACAAAAAAGTGACTACTAACACACTGCCGCAAGCGAAATTCACGAGCAGATTCGCCGTTCTGGTCGTGTTGTTGTTTACACTCTCAGCTGGCAGTAACGTGTTCAGACGTGTGCAATCAGCTGACGAGACGCACGTGCCGACCGGCGTTCCGACCGTGTTGCAGTTTTTGCCTAGAAAGAATGAAAGTTGTTTATGTAAATAGATCAGTCTAATTTGTGGTTTCAGTATGATAAGGTGAAACTACTACATCTAATATTGATATTATTGATAATGATAATGATGGTGATTATGATAATAGTAATAATGATAATAATGGCTATAATGATAATAATTATATAATTAATGATAATAAGAATAACATTAAATACAATTAATGGTAATGATGATGAACATTATGATGATAACAATAACAATAAAAAAGGATAACAATAATAACGATAACAGTAATGAAAATAATAATGATAAAAAAAATAACAACAAACAATAACGATAATTACGAACATAATAGCTTTATCATCATTACCATCATCACCATCATCATAACAATAACAACAGCCACAACAACACCCATAACAACAACAACGCGAATGCCTATTACAACCCCGCCCTCAAAGGAACAACCACAACGACAATACTAATACCAATGGCGACACTCCAACTCCCTCAAAGTCAAAATTACACATTATTCCTCACCGAGATTATCCTGCTGGTCCACGGTGGCTCCTCGCTCCAGCAGAAGTTTCACGATGTCAAGAGCTTCACTCTCTCTCCTCTCGTCTCTCTCTCCTCTCTCTCTTACTCTCTCTCTCTCTCTCTCTCTCTCTATCTCTCTCTCTCTCTCTCTCTCTCTCTCACTCTCTCTCTCTCTCTCTCTTCTCTGTCTCTATCTCTTTCTTTTTTTTTCTCTCTCTCCCCTTTACCTTCTCCCTTGCCCCCCTCCCTCCCTCCCACCCTCTCCCCTCCTCCCTCCTTCCCTCTCCCCTTCTCCTTCCCTCCCTCTCTTCCACTCTCCCTCTCTCTCCTCCTCCCTCTCCCCTTATTCTTCCCTTGCACTCTCCCTCTCTCTCCTCCTCCTTCTCCCCTTCTCCTCCCTCTCTCCTTCCTTCCTCCCTCTCCTCCTCCCTCTCCCCTACTCCGTCCCTCCCTCCCTCTCTCTCTCTCCTCCTCCTTCTCCCCTTATCCCTCCTTCCCACTCTCCCTCTCACTCCTCCTCCCTCTCTCCTCCTTCCTCCCTCCCTCCCCTCTTCTCCTCCCTCCCTCTCCTCCCTCCCTACTCCTTCCTTCCTCCATCTCCTCCTCCCTCTCCCCTTCTCCTCCGTCCCTCCTCCTTCCTCCCTCCCTCCCTCTCCTCCTTCCTCCCTCCCTCCTCCTTCCTTCCTCCCTCTTCTCCTCCCTCTCCCCGTTTACTCCCTCTCCCCTTCTCCTCCCTTCTTCCTCCTTCCTTCCTCCCTCCCCTCCTCCCTCTCCCCTTCTCCTTCTCCCTCTCCCCTTCTCCTCCCTCCCTCCCTCTCCTCTCCATCTTAAAATACGCACCGTGATTATTTGTGATGTTGATCCTTGCTCCGGCGTTCACCAGATCCTCGATTATGACAGGGTTTCCGTTGAAGGCTGCCCAGGCGAGAGCAGAGTTCCCTGGGGTAGTTAAAAGAAAAGAAGGAAAGAAAGAAAATAAAAAGATAATTACGTAAATATATAAACTACATGAATAATTGGTGGGTCGGTTGATCTGTTAAAAGGATATGGACGGTTAAATATTATAATTTGATGTAGTAATAGAGACATTAATTGAGTGATTAATTAAAATGATCAAATGGGGGACAATTATCGAATATGTAGTCATGTACTTGTAAAAAAAAAAGGAAAATAACTTGTTTATATATATTCATAACTATAAATAATTACTATAATACTAAGCAATAATAATAATGATAACCATAATAACAAGTAATAATGATAATAACAATATGATAAGTAATAATAATAATAATAAGTATAACAAAAATTAATAATAATAATAAGTATAACAATAATTAATAATAATAATAAGTATAACAATAATTAATAATAATAATAAGTATAACAATAATTAATAATAATAAGTATAATAATAAGTATAATAATAATAATTACAATAATAAGTATAATAATAATAATTACAATAATAATAACTAACAATTACACATATAATGATGAACAATAATGATACCCACCTAAAACAACAACATCAACTACTCCTAACTCTAACAATAAATAACTAACAACAATAATAATCGCCAAGAAAAAAAAAAGAAAAAAAAAAATCTCACCATCCTTATTCTTGTGATCGAAGTCGACTCCAAGTGCAAGCAGCATCTTCACCACTGCAGGTCGATTTCCTTGCGCTGCTTGCACGAGCGGCGTGTTTCCTGCGAATGTTGGTGGTGTTGATGTTATGTTGATTCTTGGTTGATTTAGTGGCGAGTGTCAGGTTCAGTAGGGGAGTTATAACAAAGGCAACATTGATAGGAATAATGATAAGAGCTGAAATATAAATAATATCGAAAACACAGACGGTAAATAATAACAAAAATGAAGAAAAGAGAATTCTTGTTTAGAAGGATTTGGGATAATTCTTAGTTAAATTGGAAACAAAACATACTATGGTGTTTTCTATTAATAAAAACGATCCAATCAGAACTTCTCATCTGCTCATGTGACAAAAAAATACAACAAAAGCAAAAACAACACTCATAACAACATCCATATCACCGAAAAATCTACAACATTCACAATAAACGAAAAAACAATATTCACAACAAAACAAGAAAAACAACTTTCACAATAAAATAAAAAAACATTCACAACAAAAAAAAAACATTCACAATAAAAGAAAAAAAATATTCACAACAAAACAAGAAAAACAACATTCACAACAAAACAAGAAAAACAACATTCACAATAAAATAAAAACAACATTCACAACAAAACAAGAAAAACAACATTCACAATAAAATAAAAAAACATTCACAACAAAACAAGAAAAACAACATTCACAAGAAAAAAAAAACATTCACAACAAATAAAGAAAAACAACATTCACAATTAAATAAAAAAACATTCACAACAAAACAAGAAAAACAACATTCACAATAAAAAAAAACATTCACAACAAATCAAGAAAAACAACATTCACAATTAAATAAAACAACATTCACAACAAAACAAGAAAAACAACATTCACAATAAAATAAAAAACATTCACAACAAAAGAAAAACAACATTCACAACAAAACAAGAAAAACAACATTCACAACAAAACAAGAATAACAACATTCCCTACACCACTACCACCTCCCGCAACAACACCCCCACCACCCCCACCAACACCAGCGGCGACGCGAGCCTCACCCGCGAGATCCGTCACATTGGCGGCCGCCCCGGCCTGCAGCAGGTCTCGAACCATGATCGTGTTCCCCAGGAAGGCCGCCCAGTCGAGCGCCGTGTCTCCTGGGGGGGAAGGAAGCATTTATTTTTATTATCATTATTATTGTTATTATTATTTGTTATTTGTTATTTGTTATTATTATTATTTGTTATTATCAATATTATTATTATTATTATTATGTTTTTTGTTTTGTTTCGTTTTCTTTTTTACTCCTTTTGTACTTTGTGTGTTACTTTGTTGCGTTTTTTATTATTTATCTATTTATGTTTATTTATTCATTTATTCATTTATTACTCCTTTCGTACTTACTTCGTGTTACTTTCTTGTGTTTAATTTGATAATTCCTCTGTCCTTTTTAACAATTCAATTATTAAATCATTGCTATTATTTTTTTCAGTATTCACGTAATCCTAAATCCTTCGTAACAATAGGTTCATCTTGTCTTTATATTAGCGTAAAAGTAATATATTTGTGAAAGAAAGATAATCATTGTAAGAAATCAAATTAAGTATTTTAAGTTTGGATCTGAATAAGTTTACGAAATACTCTTTGGCGAGATGCGTGGTCAATAATGAGAATGAAATGAGTTAATAATGAGAATAAAATATAAAGCAAAACGCAAAAGTGTAAAAAGGAAAGGAAAAGAAACTAGTGAAACAGAAGGATATTGAAACCTCTACGTTTCGAGTGAAACTGAAATCCTTTTCAAGTTTGCAGTGTAAATCCCTCCTGAAGTTTGGATGTGTTTCAATTTCATCCCCATATCCAGGCCCTTTCGCCGCTACAGCCAGGCATTTTCACGTCTAGATCTTGTCACTTTCACTTCCTCATCTAGTCATTTTTACCTCCACATCCTGTCATTATCTTCCTCATAAAACCATTTTATCTCCAATAATTAGTCATTTTTACCTCCTTAGCCAGTCATTTTCCTATCCACATCCTGCCATTTTCACCGACATATTAAATCATTTTCACCTCCACATCCAACCCCTTCCACCTCCACATAGTCATTTTCAGCTTCCACATACACCAGCTTCGTCTCCATCTCCAGTCATTTTCACTTTCCACAGAACATTCACTCCCACATCCACACCCTATCACTCTTATCTTCCACATCCAACCATCCCCCCAACCCTTTACACCCCACCCTCTACACCCTCTACATCACCCAACTCTTTACACCCCACCCTCTACACCCTCTACATCACCCAACTCTTTACACCCCACTCTCTACACCCCACCCTTTACACCCCACCCTCTACACCCCACCCTCTACACCCTCTACATCACCCAACTCTTTACACCCCACCCTCTACACCCCACCCTCTACACCCCACCCTTTACACCCCACCCTCTACACCCCACCCTCTACATCACCCAACTCTTTACACCCCACCCTCTACACCCCACCCTCTACACCCCACCCTCTACACTCCACCCTCTACATCACCCCACCCTCTACACCCCACCCTCTACACCCCACCTTCTACATCCAAACACCTTCCCCTCCACATCCTCTTCTCACCTTCACTCAAATTCTGCCTATTAGGGTCAGCGCCAGCCTCGAGGAGGTGCCTGACTACTTCGGTGTGGTTTCTGTTTGCGGTCCAGATGAGGGCGGTTGTGCCTGAAGGGGAAAAGGAGAGTGAGAAAGGGAGAAAGAGAGAAAGAGAGAGGTGAGAGGTAGGGGGAGGAGGAGGGGGAGGGGGAAGAGAAGGGGGGAAAGGAGGGGGAAGAGGAGGGGGAGGGAGGGAGGGAGGGAGATTTGAGAGATGGGAGGAGGAAGGAGGGGAGATAGGGGGAGAGAAGGGGGAAGAGGAGGGGGAAGAGGAGGTGGAGGAGGAGGGGAGGGAGGGAGGGAGGGAGATTTGAGAGATGGGAGGAGGAGGGGGGGATAGGGGGAGGGAAAGGTGGAGGGGATAGGGGAGGGGAAAGGAGAGAGGGAGATGAGAGAGAGAGAGAAAGGGGGAAGAAGTGGGGGAAGGGGGAGGGGAGAAAAGGGGGAGGAGGAGGAAGAGGGAGAGAGAGAGAGAGAGAGAGAGAGAGAGAGAGATAGATAGAGAGAGAGAGAGAGAGAGAGAGAGAGAGAGCGAGAGAAGAGAGAGAGAGAGAGAGTAAGAAAAAGAGAGAAAAAAACAAGAGAAAAAAAAAAAACGATATATATATATATATAAACAAATCTCAACCTACAACCAAAAAGAACCAAACTAAAAGGAAGAAAGAGAGAGAGAGAGAGAGAGAGAGAGAGAGAGAGAGAGAGAGAGAGAGAGAGAGAGAGAGAGAATAAATTATAAAGAAAGTATATAGAATTTAAACACGCCGTATTCCTTTAAAAAAAACTAACTCTACCTTCATTATTCTGGTGGTCGACGGCGGCGCCTTGACCGAGCAAATATTTAACAACTTCTAGATGATTCTCCTTCGCTGCTTGGATAAGAGGCGTATTCCCTGATAAAAAAAAAAAAAAAAAAAAAAAAAACGAAATTAAGAAATATTACTAATATATATATATATATATATATATATATATATATATATATATATATATTTTGTCTTAAATAATAAAAACAATTAAAGACAAGAAATATGAGCACATGCGAACACACACATTAACACAAATAAAAAAAAATAAGTTTAATTGATTGCAGAGGCGTATATGCTGGTGACGAAGAAAATTAATTAAGAAATTCTATTAAATAATAAAAAATGTTATAGATAATAAAATAAAGTAAGGAAAATATATAGGAATGCATGCGAACACACAAATTAACACACGATTCAACAATTGGTTATCTAATATCTAATTAATTGACCTGGTAAAAAAGAAAATTCATATCGAGAAATTCTATTAAATGATATAGTTTTTTAGGTAATAAAAACAATTAAAGACAAGGAATATGAACGCATGTGATCACACACATTAACACACGATTTAACAACTGAAAAGTTAAATTCATTGAATATGAGGCGTACTTCCTGGTAAAGAAAATTAGAATATTAAGAAATTTTATCAAATAATATATATATATATATTTTTATATAATAGAAATAATCAAAGAAAATTAATAAGAATGCATACGCACATATTAACAGACAAATTAACGATTAAATGAATAAATATTTTCTGATGAGGAAAAAACAATTACATTTCTCATTGGACGAAAAAAGAAATATATATATATATCTATCTATCCAGCTAAATGTATATGTGTAGACATATATATTTATCTGTCTGTTTGGTCCTGTCTATCTATTTATATATATCTACTTACTTGTCTATCTATAACTGTCTATCTCTACCTATCTGTCTCTCTCTCTCTATTATATCTGTCTTTCCACATTTATGTTTACATATGTCTATCCATCGGTCTACCTACACACACACACACACACACACACACACACACACACACACACACACACACACACACACACACACACACACACACACATATATATATATACATACACACACACATTCAAATATACATCTATCTATCTGTCTATCTATCTAACAACAATACCACGGCAATAAAACGTTGATCCTGACCGGCCTTGTTCGGGAGATCAACCTGCGCGCCCTTCGCTAGCAGGTCTTGCGTGATGCCGAGGTTCCCGTGGAAGGCTGCCATGATAAGGGCCGAGTGTCCTGAGAAGAAGCAAGAATCATATTTAGAAATGCGTGTTAACTGTGTTTTAAGGAAAGTTGTTTTCGATACGGAAATGTGGTGGTTTGTGATGGCTTAAAGGCGTTTGTTTAGTTTATTTAATTAGGGAAATCTATAAGTGAGTTTTGAAAATATTTGCCGATTAGAAAAAAAAAAAAAAAATGTTCCAATATCTCTGAAGACAAATCGAACGGTTCACAAAAACCAATCATCTTGAACAATCAAACAAAAAAATAAAAACAATAACACATTCGATCGAAATCATTATGCACTATATCAAACAAAAACAAACAATACAAAACAAAAACAACAACTAATTATCCAAATTCCATTAAAAGTACGAACCGAATTTGCGCGTCTGTCTGTTCACATCTGCCTGGTAGTCGAGTAGAACCTTGACAATGTCCCCGTGGTTCTTGCGAGCTGCCGAGATGAGGGGAGTCGAGCCTGCGGGACGAGGGGAGAGGCTCGGTTTTATAGAGATAGATAGGTCGATAGATGGATGGATAGATAGGTAGAGAGATGGATAGATATAGACACACGCACACTCTTTTTTTGTGTGTGTGTGTGTGCGTGTGCGTGTGTGTGACTATCATGTATAAACATATTGAAGCTGCATAATATATTAGCTTCAATAGCTGTCAATTACCCCTATTGACTTAAATTGTTATTATAAAAGTAATTGTTATGTATGCACAAACGTTTTTTTTTTTGTTTTTGCTGTTCTTGTTTATTCTTTTCATCTCTCCATCTCTCTTGTTATTCATTCATCTACCTACTTACTCATTCAATCATTTATTTTCCCTATTAATTGGTTCAATCAATCATCTACTGAAATATCTACTGATTAATATATCAATTACTTTACTGATCCTTTTCATTAACTTATCTACCTGACTAGCTATATATTCATCAATTTATTTATCTACCCCTCTGTTTACTTCTCTATCTGAATATCTATCTATCTATCCATTTATTAAATTATCTCTCCCTCTTATTACCTGTATATCTATCTATCTATTCACTCATTTATCTATTTATCTGTTTACTTCTATACTTATCTATATATTCACTAATTTATCTATTCCTCTATTTACTTCTTCACTTGTATACCTTTATTTACCTCTTCACCTGTATACCTACCTATCCTTCTGATCACTTCTTCACTCGTATATCAGTCCATCTATCCATCCATTAATTTATCTATCCATCCACTCGTTCATTTATCCATCCATTAATTTATCTATCCACCCATTCATCTATCTGTTCCTCTATTTACTACCTTACTAGTTTAACCTACCTATCCATTAAGTCATCCATCCGTCCTTCTATTCACTTCTTTACCCGTATATCTATCTATCCATCCATCCATTTGTCTATCCATGCATCCATCCATTCATTTGTCTATCCATCCATCCATTTATCCATCCATCCATCCACCCATTTTTCTATCCATCCATTCATTTGTCTATCCATCCATCCATTCATATGTCTATCCATCCATCCATCCATCCATCCATTTATCCATCCATCCATCCATTTGTCGATCCATCCACCCATTCATCTATCCCTCTATTTACTCCCTTACCAATATAACCTACCTATCCATTCACAAATTCCTCCATCCATCCTTCTATCTACATCTACTCGATACAGTTTACTATTTACTATTATTTTTAAACCATTCATAAACTATTTTGCTATCATTTTTTTTTTTTATATCTATTTACATCCACTCTATCTCCATCGTTTATCAAACCATTTATTCTATTTCCTTCCCTCCTTTCTGCATTTTTTACCTGCAACATTCTGCTGGTCGACCTTCGCTCCGCCCTCGAGCAGTATCCTGACTACCTGCGGGTGGTTCATGTCGGAGGCCAGAATGAGAGGCGTGATTCCTGTTGGTGAGAGGAAGGGGGAAAGAAAAAATTGAAAAATAGCATCTTTAACGACTAGTTTAAGAGGTTTTAATAACTTTTCTTAATGAGGTTTAATAGCTAGTGATGATGTTAATAATAATGGATGATGGAGATTATGGAGAAAAGAAGAAAAAATGAGAGTTTTGGGAATTAATGATGATTTTCAATAATGATGATGATAATGGTAATTATAATAGTAGTGGGAATAATAATAATAATAGTAATGATGATGATAATTATGATTGTAATAATAATAATAATAGAGAGAGAGATAGATAGATATGAGAATGAGTGAGTGAGTACGTGAGTTGAATTAATTGATTGGTAGATAGATAGATGGAGAAAAAGAGAGGCAGAGATTGATAGATGGACAGATATATAGAGAGAGAATATGAGAGAGAGGGTGAGTATGTGAGTTAAATTGATTGATTCATAGATAGATAGTTAGAGAGCGAGTGAGAGAGCGAGAGAGAGAAAAAAAAGTTGAATCAAAACAACAACACAAACAACACCTCCCCCCCTCCCCTCCCCCCCCCCAAAAAAAAAAAGAAAAAAAGAAAAAAAAAGAAAACCAATTTGATGAACCCCGTCCCCGCAGCCAGCCCTCCACTCACCGTCGTTCGTGGCCAGGTCGACCAGCGCCCCGGCGGCGATCAGGTCCCGCACCACGAGGGAAGACCCGCGGAAGGTCGCGAGAATCAGGGCAGTCTCACCTGTTGGCGAGGGAAGGCCGTCAATAAGGGCGTGTGGCGGATGTCAGAGGCCGTCGTAGACAGTGTGTCACGGGGAAATGATACACATACGCACATACAAACACGAACGCACACACACACACACACACACACACACACACACACACACACACACACACACACACACACACACACACACACACACACAGACACACACACACACATACACACACACACATACATACTTTTTCCTTTAGAGAAATAAAAATTTATATTAACTAATATACAATTTCCATACTTCCAATTTAATGTCTTTGTCACAATCGTGGATCACCTGAATTAACAACTATTCCCTCCCAATTAATCTATTTCACCGACTCAAAGATGATCTATTTTTTCAAATTACCTTCATTATTCTGGAAGTTGACCATTGCCTTCGCTCCGAGTAGAATCCTGACAGTCTGAACGTGGTTCAACGCAGCTGCCATCATGAGGGGCGTGTTTCCTGTGAATAAAGGGACAGTTTTGGGACATTTATCTTCCAGTGTGGTATCTGTGGGGGTGATTTCACATATATATTTGTTATGGGATTATTATTAATTTTATTATCAATTGCTTTGTATCTCACCATATGAATCACCCTCCCCCACCCCACACCCCACACCTATCCCCTCCACACCCACCCACCCACCCACACGTACCCCCTCCCCCTTCACAACCCCACCCCCCCACCCACCAACCCAACACACACATACACCACAACCCCCCTCTCCTTCCCCCCACCCCCGACCCCAACATCCATCCACATCCACACATCTTACTCACCAGCTTTATTCGGCAAGTCCAACATGGCGCCTGCTTTGATCAAGTCCTGCGCAGCGATCGAGTTGTCCAGCGCCGCGGCCACGGAGAGCGCTGTGTCTCCTGGAAAGTGCGGTTGTTGGGTGAGTAAATGTCGTTGTTAATGAGTCAATTTGGTTGACGAGTGTGTAAATGTGATTATAGGAGAATGAATACTGCCTTTTTTTTTCTTCTTTTTTTTAACCGACACGCACACACACACACACATGTATATATATATGTGTGTGTATGTGTGTGTATGTGTTTGTGTGTGTGTGTGTGTGTGTGTGTGTGTGTGTGTGTGTGTGTGTGTGTGTGTGTGTGTGTGTTTGTGTGTGTGTGTGCATGCGTGTGCGTGTGTGAGTGTGTGTGTGTGTGTGCATGAGTGCGTGTATGCGTGCGTGCGTATGTGTGTCCGTATGTGTCTGATTTCAACATACATCCATACATATACTAATGCGTATATGTCTATTCTTTCCATTGATTTGCCTTTCATCCAAACTTACCCTTTTGATTCTGAAGGTTAACATCGGCCCCTCGCTCAAGCAGGAATTTCATGATCTGAGAATGGCCCTTATCCACAGCTAACATAAGGGCTGAGTTTCCTACATACAAAGAGAGAAATGAATCGCATCACATACTCAATAATTACGAAGAAAACAGTCTTTATAGATAGGTAGATAGATAAGTAGATAGATAGATAGACAGAATAAATACACAGAAAACAATCTTTATAGATAGATAGATAGATAGACAGATAGGTAGGTAAGTAGATACATAGATAGGTAAGTAGACAGATAGACAGGTAACTAGATAGATAGATATGTAGACACATAGATAGAATAAATACACAGAAAACATTCTTCATTGATAGATAAATAGATAGATAGACAGGTAAGTAGATAGATAGGTAGATAGATAGATGGGCAGGTATATAAATAGGTAGATAGATAGATAGGTAGATAGACAGATAGATAGATAGGAAGATATAGCAAATGCGAAGAAACCAACAGCAAAGTATAAACATTGACGAATATTAGGTCCTAAAAAATAAAGGATTACAGTTTTCTTTTCTTTTCTCTTCACTGTTATCTTTACTTTTCCCTTTATCTGCTTCTGCATTCTCCCAATTCTGTCTTTGTCGATTTTGTCTCCTCATTCTACCTTAATCTACCATGATCTACTAATCCTATCATTATCCACTTGAACTTTCTTCTTATTCTCCCTTTATCAATTTCTACTATCTCCTAATTATAACTTCATTAACTGCAATTGGTTCCTCAATAATACTTCTATCTACTTCAACATTTTCACAAATCTACCTTCATATTCCTCAAAATTACTCCAATGGATCTACTTCATTATTCTTTCTTTCAGTTGCAATAATCTACCTAATTTTGAGCTACGATCTATTTCCGAATTATCTTGATTCTACCTCTGTCCAGTTCTACCTTTTATACATTCAATATTTGGCTAATTGTGTTTTTAACTGCGGTCGACTCTCTCCTAAATCTACCTTTGTCTACCTCGAAATTCTCTCATTTCTACCTTGATATGGTTGAATATTATCTAGATTATTTCCTTAACTGGATTAGCATTTTCCCAATTCTAAATTTATCTACTTCAATGTTTACCATAATCTGCCTTTGTCTACCTCGATATTTTTTTATTTCTACTTCCTTATAATTCCTTTAATTTTACCTTCATATACTTAACAATTTTCCTAATTTAACCGTATCTACTTATATAATAACCCAATTCTACCTTATTTTTTTTTGGCTAATTCTACCTTAATCTACAGAATTCACCGACTGCTACCCTTATATACTTAAATAATCGCCTAATTCTACCCTCATCTACTCTAGCATTAGGCTAATTCAATCCTTATCTACTCAAACATTCTCTTAATTCTACCCCTATCAACCAAAATCTCCAATTTCTACCTTATCTACTTCAACATTCGCCAAATTCTACCTCCATCTACCTCAAACATTTACCCAATCCCTACCCCCCAATTCTACCCTCACCCTACCTCAAACACCCCCCCCCCCACCCAATTCTACCCTCACCTACCTCATGCATCCACCATCTACCTCCTCCATCATCTACTTTTATCTACTAACCTACGTGGTTCTGGTGATCGATCATCTCTCCGCCGTCAAGCAGGATTCTGGTCAACTGCATGTCATTGGCAGTGACAGCCAGGATGAGAGCCGTGTTGCCTGGGAGGAGGCATTGCAACAGTGAGTATAGTGTGAGTGATTATAGGTGTTGTTGTAACGGTTATAGTGTTGATAATCACGGTGAAATTAATTGTGATGATGATGATGATAATAATGATAGATATTGGTAATGATGATGATAATGATAATAATAATTATAACAATAATAATAATAATTCTGATAATAACAATAACAATAACAATAACAATAATAACAATACAAATATAAATAATAATAAAAATACAAATAATGATAAGAATACAAATAATAATAATTACAATAATGATAATAATGACAATAACAACAACAACAATTATTATATCAGCAATTGATCAATGATAGGGATCATAACGATTTCAGTAAAACAAATAAAGGAATAAAAATGGATAACTAACCTAAAACAAAACAGAGGTAAGGTGATACTTATTTGACAATTTCTGTTTCATTGAAAAAAAAAAAAAAAAAACCCATTGTGATTCAACATAATATATATCATGAATCCCCCCCCCCCCCCCACACACACACACACAAAAAAAGAAAAAAAAAAATTATAAATATCCATCAATCACTTTTTGTCTTTTTTTTTCCTCAGATGTACAATAAGCAACATAACAGTAAGGTGAATAATTCGTCTCCTAACTCACCGTAAATGTCGGTGATATTCAGGGAAGCTCCGGCATTTAAGAGTTCTTGCACAATGATGGCATTTCTTGTCATGGTCGCCCAGTGCAGAGCGGTGTGTCCTTTTGGCGGCGAAGGAAAAAAGGAATTTGAATTATAGAGCAAATGGATGTTTATTTTTTAATGATGATTTTTGATGAGATTTAAATTGTTTTTTTTCCATGTTGCCGCATGATGAAACATAAAAGCACACTGATATATATGTATATATATATGTATATATATGAATATATATATGTATATATGTATATATATGTGTATATATGTGTGTGTGTGTGTGTGTGTGTGTGTGTGTGTGTGTGTGTGTGTGTGTGTGTGTGTGTGTGTGTGTGTCTGTGTGTATGTGTGTGTGTGTGTGTGTGCGTGTGTGTGTGTGTGTGTGTGTGTGTGTGTGTGTGTGTGTGTGTGTGTGTGTGTGTGTGTGTGTGTGTGTGTGCACGTGTGTGTGTGTACATATTTTTAAAAAGTTATTGTGGTTTATATATCAAATACTTGAACTTTAACACACACACAATATTGCTGTTTTTTTACGAAAAAATAGAGATGATAAGATTTCATTACCTGGAAATATTGCTCATGAAAAGATGTAGTTTATGAAAAGACATTGCTCATGAAACAATATTCTTTATGAAAAGATCCTGCTTATAAAAAAAAATGTTTAAGAA
>NC_061843.1:819857-822357 GCF_019202785.1 Penaeus chinensis | reverse complement strand
CAACCAGATCAAGGCCAGCTGATAAGGTACTTTTTCAGAGTCACATAATTCGGTAGGCATATGTCTAAGGCCACGTATGTGTCTGGTGTGCGAAGCTTTATCTCATGTTGCAAACACACAGCAAGAAGTGGTTTTCTATTCGTAAACTAAATTTTACTTATAACAGTATTTTAGGACTGATATTGCAGATAGAAATTAAAATAACTCATATTATAGATAAACAACAAGAAATTATTTTCTATTCATGAAATGGTTTGTACTTAACAGTATTTCATTACTCATACTGCATATATACAACAAGGAATTATTTTGTCTCTATAAATGACTTGTACTAGTAACAATATTTCATAACTCATATTACATATATACAAAAATAAATGATTTTATCTTCATAAAATGATTTGTACCAATGACAGTATTCTAGCCATACAATAGTAAGCTTCCACTAACGCCTAGATTGGTCTGGAGAATTATAAACTTATATAAAGCACAGATTTAGGACAAAATTGAGCGGATTGAAAAAGAGAAAGGGAAATTTACATGTGGGTATATACAAAGGTTAATGTGTGGATATACATAAAGATTATGTGGATATGCATTGATAATGATATGTGGATAAAGGGTGAGAAAATAGTAAGTGGATATGCACAAAATGCACGCAACGTGGTCATACACAAATACTAACATTATGGACATGCACAAAAACTGATTCGAGGACATGCACAAAAGTTGATAGATGGGTTAACACAAAACCTAATATATGGATGCCCAAGAGAATCAATAAAAAAAATAAAATAAAAAAATAACAATAAGATAGATATGCACAGGAAATAATGCTTTGAGACACACACGAAACTTAGTACGTGAATAAGCATAAAACGTGTTATCTGTATATTAAGAACAAAGATTAATATACTGATATAAACAATACTTGATAAGTGGATACACACAAAAATCAACGTGTGGATGTAAGTAAAAAACAGCGTGTGGATATAAGTCAAAATCAACGTGTGGATATAATTCAAAATCAACGCATGTGGATCCAGGTCATCCAACTCTAACTTTGTGACACATCCCAAAATTTACAACCCGTCGACCGATCTCATTTTCCTGTGGGCAAATCTCGCTCCAGCGCGTTTGTTCTTGCCTTCCAACTGGTATCTTTTCAACACGGCAACCTGGCTTCCTAGTGCCATTTAACATACTGATTTAGAGTCGCAGAAGAAAAAAAAGAAGAAGTTTAAAACAGGAATGTGAAATATCAAGAGCCGCTGTGACACGAATGAATATAATCACCTTGAAATCCGTTTAATCAATACTGATGAAAGTTGTAGCTGTTATGTCATCAGTAGCGAGATGATGCTTCCGTCCACTCGTTTGAAATGTTAATTGTATGGATATTAATGATAATTGTAATGGTAGTAATGATGTTAATGACAATTATGATAACAATGATGATGATGCTAATTGTAACAACAACAACAACAATGATAATAGTAATGATAATGATAATGATAATCATAAGAATATTAGTAGTAGTAGTAGTAATAATAATAACAACAAAATAACAATAATAATAATAATAATAATAATAATAATATTAATAATGATAACGATAGTAACAACAACTACAAACAAAATAATGATGGTAATAATAACAAAAATGATGATAATCATTAGCAATAATAACAATAATGATAATAATAATGATGATAAAGGTGATGATCATAACAATAACCATAATAATGTGTATAACAAGGAAAAATATAATACTAATGATGAAGGTGATGATGATAATAATAATAATAATAATAATGATAAAGATAATTATAATAATATAAATACCAATACTGCAGACAGCAATAATAAATATGAAAATAATGATATTGAAGGTAATAATAATAATGAATAGTAACATTAATAATAACAACAATAACAATGGTAATAATGAAAATCTTAATAAGAGTACTAACGATACTAATGATAATGATAATGATAATAATAATAATAATGATAATAGTAATAGTAATAGTAATAAAGATAATAATATTATTAATGATGATGATAATAATGATTAAAAAATATAATAGCAATAATAATGAAATGAAAAAATAATAACCATAACACTAAGGTTAATGATGATGATAATAACAATAGTGATAAAAGTGTGATGATAATGATAATAAGATAATAAAGATAAAATAATAGTAAAAATTACTAATTACTAATGATAATGATGGTAATAATAATACCAATAGTGGTAATCAGTATAGTGATAGTACGAATGATAGTGATGATGACAATGATAATATTAATAATAACAATAATGATAATAATAATAATAATAATAATAATAATAATAACAATAATAATAATAATAATAATAATAATAATAATAATAATGATAGTGACAATGATAATAGCAATAATAATAACTGTGATAATAATGGTTATAATTAAAAATGACAACAACAATAACAATAATAATAATGATAAAAAA
>NC_061843.1:807357-809857 GCF_019202785.1 Penaeus chinensis | reverse complement strand
CACACACACACACACACACACACACACACACACACACACATGCACAAGTCAGATTTGGCACATCGCGTGCCATCGGGGAGCAGGAGGAAGGAGACAGTCGGCTTCGCTCATTCAGTCTGCCGGAAACTGTCGGAGGAGGAACCACGCGCCGTGATTGCAGGAAGTACATCCACACTAACAACAACGTCAATATCGACATCAACATCAGCAACATTATCAACCTCATCAATAACAACAACAAAACAACGTCAACATCATTATCAACACAACATCACCGACAATAACATCATATACAACAACAACAACAACAAAACAACGTCAACATCATTATCAACACAACATCACCGACAATAACATCATAGACAACAACAACAACAACAAAATAACGTCAACATCATTATCAACACAACATCACCGACAATAACATCCTACACAACAACAACAACAACAAAACAACGTCAACATCATTATCGACATCAACATCAACAAAGCAAAACCAAGGATAAAATTCGAGCTTAAATCTTTTTCATGATCAGTCTCCGAATCGCCGATAACTCTCACCGACGATGACAACGAACTCAATGAAAGCTTTGATTATGTTCGTATCCCTTCCGATTCTGTTTTCGAAACCCGAAACTAGGGGAATCGAACGCACGGAGAGGTTCGAATCCCTTTTCGTGAGTGACTATGTGAGGTTCTACCGTATTCGTCGGGTGTGTATTGTCAGTACAGGTATGTATAGTGTTGGATGAGGAGGGTTAAAACGTTTAAAAACCGTGTTTAAGGGATTTGGGTTTTGGGTAAGTGGTATGTGTGTGTGTGTGTGTGTGTGTGTGTGTGTGTGTGTGTGTGTGTGTGTGTGTGTGTGTGTGTGTGTGTGATTATTTTAAATTTGTCTCATCACCAAACTTTAAAAGTTAATAACAAAACAATGATAATATCAATGATAATGATAACAATGATAATGATAAATGACAACAACAGCAAAACAACAAAATGATAATATTAGTAATAATGATGATAATAGTAATAATGATAATAATAACAATAACAATAACAACAATGATAATAATCATAACAATGGTAATAATAATGATTATGATTATGATAATAGATAAATAAATGAATAGATAAAAAATCAATAAATGAATAGATAAAAAATAAATAAATGAATAGATAAAAAATAAAATGAAGAAGGTAAAAGAAAGAAGAGGAGGAGGAAGAGAAGGAGAAGAAAAAGAAGAAGAAGAAAGAGAGGAAGATGAAGAAGAAAGAGAAAGAGAAGGAGAAGAAGAAAGAAGGAGAAAAATGAGGAGACGGAGGAGAGAGAGAGAGAAAAAAAAAAAACGAACAAAATAAAATCCATCGGAATCCACGAACGACGTACGCCTACAGTGATGTCTTCAAAACGTCACAAAATGCGCGAACTCGTAACTTAAACGTTTGTTCCTCCGTGATAAACGCAAACACTGGTTACGCTAAAGAGAGAGAGAAAAAAATTGCACTAAAACAAGTCAATCCGAAAATCTATATTCGCTTCATGTGCATTGAAAGCGTGACAGTCAGGAAACTAAATTAGTATTTCCACGTCAATTCCTTTTTCGTTTTTCTCTCTCTCTCTTTTTCTTCACCCCACAGCAACCTTGTAATAAATTCAAATATCTTTTACAAGAATATGCTGAGTTACTTGATGGATCTGCAACCAAAAAAACAAAAGAAACAAGGACATTTACCGATGAAAACTGGTTTGGAAACATGTGATTTTTTTTTATTTTCATTGTTTTTATCACTATTATTGATGTCATTTTTATTATCAATACTACTAATCTTGATATTATTAATGTTATAATTATTATTGTTATTATCATTATTGCCATTATATTATTATTATTATTATTATTATTATTATAATTTTTACTATAAATATTGTTATTAAAGTTATTATTGGTAATAATATTATCATTCTTGTCTTTATTATTATCATCATTATCGTCTTAATTATTATTATCATTATTGTCTTTATTATTATTATCATTATTATTATCACCATCATTGTTATTAAATCGTCATCATCATTATCATTTAATAATTGTTTTCTTTCTTTCTGTCTTTCCTTCCTTCATTCTTTTCTTCTCCATTTTAACTCTTATAAGCAGATTGCATAAAATCGAAAATTATTATGTAAAATAAGGGTACTTACTGCAACAAGACAGCCACAATTCTTGCAACACAAAGGCAATATATGACTGGGTTGTTTGTGTTTGTCATAAACTTCTTCACATATGTCACTGTTATGACTTCTCTTGTTTTGCTATTTATATTGTTTTTGTATTTGTCATGTACTCTTTCTTCACATAATATGTCATTGTTATGACCTCTTTTGTTTGTTGTTTATACATTATCTTGGCATTTTATTTGTTAAATTATAACTGTATTGTTAGTGTTATTTCTAGCATCACTATCACTATGATTGTTACTTTCAGTATGTTTATAATTATTC
>NC_061843.1:799857-804857 GCF_019202785.1 Penaeus chinensis | reverse complement strand
CATTCCCTCTTTCTTTCCCCCTCTCTCTTTCTCCTTGCTTCTCTCTCTCTCTCTCTCCCTCTCTCTCTCTGTCTCTCTCTCTCTCTCTCTCTCTCTCTCTCTCTCTCTCTCTCTCTCTCTCTCTCTCTCTCTCTCTCCTTCTCTCTCTCTCTCTCTCTCTCTCTCACTCTCTCTCTCTCTCTCTCTCTCTCTCTCTCTCTCTCTCTCTCTCTCTCTCTCTCTCTCTCTCTCTCTCTCTCTCTCTCTCTCTTTCCAAACATAATCCATTCCATCGTTACTTGTATTTACTACACTTTGATGGACATGTTACATATTATATTCAGAGCATCACTGTAAGCAATGTATGTACGCGTCTTCCAAATGTGCTGTTAAATGTTCAATGTTATTTCAGTGTTTATGTTTAGTGTATAGCTTTCGGTGTTTATGCTTGTTTACTATGTTCAGAAATGTGTTTTGAAGAAATATAATATGGACTCATATCTATGCTTTACGATCTGACTCTAAGAAATAGATAGGAATTCTGAACGTAAGAAAATTTGAAAATGGGAATATTTACTTACACATGAAGCGACATATCGTGTATATATATGCATGTCTTTCTTTTGTTATTCTATTTGTGCGTTTTTTTCAATTGCAAAATGTTGGTGCACCACTTCGTTGCGTGACGCATGAAATCAGTATAATTTCAACTCGAATATTTCATACTTTTTTTTACATTCTCTCTCTCTCTCTCCCTCTCTCTCTCTCTCTCTCTCTCTCTCTCTCTCTCTCTCTCTCTCTCCTTCCCTCTCTCTTTCTCCTTCCTTTCTCTCCCTCTCCTTCCCTCTCTTTCTCTCTCCTACCCTCTCTCTCGCGCCCTCCTCCCCCCCCCCCTCCCTCCCTCTCTCTCTCTCTCTCTGTCTCTCTCTCTTTCTCTCCCTCCCTCCCTCCCTCCCTCTCTCTTTCTCTCTCTCTCTCTCTCTCTCTTTCCCCTTCCCCCTCTCTCTCTTTTCTCCCCCCCCCTCTCTCTATATAGGTATATATCCCTCCCTCCCTCCCTCCTCCCTCCTCTCTGTAGCACTGCGAAACATTGACAAAAGTGAAGTGTTTTTATCCATTATAATGAAGAAAATAATGCTAATAACTATTAACAACAAAAAATTAGTAAGATTTAAGTCGAGCAAAAGTTGTGCCTTTTTTCCGATTTTTCGTCGAAATGTTTTCCTGTGAATAGATACATAGATATTAATGCATTAGTTATAAGCAAACTTTACCGCAGACAAATAGCGATGTGATAAACCCTGCTTTGGTCAATATATATCCAGAATTCCATATAATTTTGGGCATTTTTTCTTGTTTGTCTTTTTAAAAATGGATTGTAGACAGACCGCAAAAATCCTTCGTGTTTTCTTCCAAAAATTTACACTAATGCAAGATATTATGTTGCAAATATATTCAGATTGCACGGTTTTCACGAATATATGAAGCAGTGTTGAATGATTTAGAATATTATTTAGGATATTCATTCACCTTCCTTTTTTTTTTTTCGAAAAAAGCTATGAAAGAGGAACATGAATATATATGAAACAAATATAAATATATATAAAGATCATGTTCCTAGAAATCTGTTAATTTATTGATAACTATTTGTCTAAATATGTTTTCTTTTCTTTAGTAGATGGTAAAGCGGTTAATTAAATCAAGGCTAATTACATACCTGTTAGTTTTTATGTCAAGTCTGTTCATTTACCTCTACAATGTTTGTATTTCATCATATAAACTCGCACACAAACACGTAAATAACCAGTATGCAAACTTCGAAAAACGAACGAAAGTAAAGAAAAAAATTAGAAAGAAAAAAGAAGACGGAGGAGAAGACAAAGACGAAGAAGAAGAAGAAGAAAAGAAGAAGAAGACGAAGACAAAAACGAAGAAGACGACGATGAATACGAAAAATTATGTATAAGTATATATATATATATATATATATATATATATATATTAGAACATCGATATAGTTTCTAACACATTCGACAACTGATACTCAATTAACAATATTTCTTTCTAGTTCAAAGATTTGATAACCACACTGGTCTAGTAACTTTATGCTATGTAACATTCCTTATAGATAATGATAAATTAATAATTAAATATAATTATGTTGCAGTTTTCGATTCATTCAGAGTGCAAGCTGATCGTTTATCAATTAACAATCTTGTGCGTCAATTCATCAGTTTTACAAATGTCTCTATTCGACAATTTACCAATCTTATCTCTTCGCCAATTTAAAGATTGTTTTCTCCTCGCCACCTCACCAGTTGCTAGTTTCATTTATTCACCAGTTCGTCAGTTTACCTCTATCCAATTAATTTATCGTTCACTAATTTCTCTCTCCCGATTTTCCGATTCCATAAAGATTTTCTCAACCAGTTAACTATTTCTCAATTTTCTCTCTCCTGATTTCACAGTATCTTCTCTTCAACCAAGTCACCATCAACCATTTTTTGTCTCAAGGTTTTCTCCATTTCTCAAAGGCTTGCCGATTTGCTCTCTTCTGCCAATTCGCCAATGAACCGGGTTTTTTTTTCCCTCCAACCAATTCGCGATTTACTACCTCCTCTCTCTCGATTTCCCACTACTCCTCTTCCTATTTCCTAAATTCCCGATTCCCGGTTTTCCCCAAAAGCTTGCCAATTTCCTCATCGTCGTCTTCCGCCCTCCAGATCAGAGTACGTGGGAATTCATGATCCTCAAACAGCTCGTCCGTGATTCCTGGTCCTTCACGGCCGTTGTAGGATCCTCTAAGGACACAGGATACCCGGGTAACAGTACAGCGGAGGATCTCGCGAACTGCCAAGGACTGCGGGTCATGAGGTTCCTTTCTTACAGGAATCTGATGTTTTTGAAGGAGGTAAGTTTAGAGGTGGCGGACGAGGGGGGGGTTCTATGCCTGTGTGTCTGTTTTTTTTAATTACTTTTGTGTTTGTCTGCTTGTTTGTTTGTGTGCGGTTGTGTATGTGTGTGTGTGCGGTTGTGAATGTGTGTGTGTGGTTGTGTATGTGTGTGTGTGTGGTTGCGTGTATGTGTGTGAGTGTGTGTGTGTGTGTGTGTGTGTGTGTGTGTGTGTGTGTGAGAGAGAGACAAAGAAAGAGAGAGAAGAGAAAGAGAGAGAGAGAGAGAGAGAGAGAGAGAGAGAGAGAGAGAGAGAGAGAGAGAGAGAGAGAGAGAGAGAGAGAGGGAGAGAGACAAAGAAAGAGAGAGACAAAGAAAGAGAGAGAAGAGGAAAAGATAAAAAAAAAAAAAAAAAAAAGACAACAAGAGATAATGAAAGTATTAATGCATATGCACCTATATACGTGTACATGTACCTGTCCATAGAGACATGTACATGCCACATGTAAGCCAATCCATGGGTATAAATACATGTACATTTATATATACATTTGCGCCCATCTGTCCTTTTGGTTTCATAACTTCAATCAACATTTCTTGCTCTTGATTACTTGCCTGTCCTTCTAGATCTTTCTTAACGACGAAGCAAAGAGGAACTGGTTGCTTATCTCCGACAATGCGTCCGTGAACATGATGACGTCACTTTATCTGCCTCTTGATAACAGGGTAAGAACATTGGGAACACTGGTGAATATCATTGCTGTTCTCGGTCGTATTGTTATCTGTATTATCTTTTTTTTTCTGTTTTCATTATCATTATTAACATCATTGTCATTATTAGTATGGTTATTGTCAGAGGTCGTGATAGTTAGAGTGATATTTTGATTAAATAATATATCTTGGTAATCATAATGATTATGAAGATGGTGCTAATACTAATGATGATGATGTGATGATGATAATGACGAGGATAATGGTAATGGTAATGATAATCTTAATAGTAATGACAACGATAATAATAACACTAATGCTAATAATAAGACTAATGTTAATAATAATAACACTAATGATAATAATGGTAACACCAATGATAATAATGATAGCACTAATGATTAAAATAAGACTAATTTTAATGATAATAACACTAATGATAATAACGATAACACCAATGATAATAATAATTACACTAATGATAATAATAAGACTAATGTTACTAATGATACCACTAATGATATAATATTGACAATAATCATAAAAAAACAATCATCCGCAAATACAATACCAACAACAATAATCCCAACAATAATAAAAAAAATAAACAAACAAACAACAACAATAACATCCATCCTTTTTTCTTAACGCAGATCACAATCGCCAGCGTCGACAGCCACTCCGTCGCGTTGACCGAGAGATACCAACTCTCACACCGACACGAGCAGCGCGTTACCCCCGTCGGGCATTGGTACGCCGACGATGGAGACACCACAGCTTGTACCCATCTCCACGGGCCTGAGAGCGGACACAGGTAAAAGGAGGAGGAGGAGGAGGAGGAGGAAGAGGAGGAGGAAGAGGAGGAGGAGGAGGAGGAGGAGGAGGAGGAGGAGGAGGAGGAGGAGGAGGAGGAGGAGGAGGAGGAGGAGGAGGAGGAGGAGGAGGAGGAGGAGGAGGAGGAGAAGGACGAGGAGGAGGAGGACTAGGAGGAGGAGGAGGAGGAGGAAGAGAAGGAGGAGGAGGAGGAGGAGGAGGAGGAGGAGGAGGAGGAGGAGGAGGAGGAGGAGGAGGAGGAGGAGGAGGAGGTGGTGGTGGTGGTGGAAAAGAAAAGGAAGAGGGAGGAGGAGGAGAAGGAAAATAAAATGGAGGAGGAGGAGGAGGAGAAATAAAGGGGAGGAGGAGAAATAAAGGGGAGGAGGAGAAGAAAAAGGACAAAGAGGAGGTGGAAGAGGAGGGGACAGGAGAAGTAGAAGGAAAAGAAAAGGGAGAAGGAGGAGAAGCTAAAGAAAAGGGAGGAGGAGGAGGGTGGTAGAGGAAGATGAAGAGGAAAAGGAGGAGGAGGAGGAGTAAGAAGAAGAAGAAGAAGAAGAAGAAGAAGAAGAAGAAGAAGAAGAAGAAGAAGAAGAAGAAGAAGAAGA
>NC_061843.1:787357-792357 GCF_019202785.1 Penaeus chinensis | reverse complement strand
CATCACTTTCGGCATCGTCAAAGGCTCCAGGAATACGGATGATTTCATGGTTGGTGCGGGTTGGGGCTTTGGGATTAATGGTTGTTTGGTTGGGTAATGTTGTTTGCTTGATGTTTTTTGTTTAATGTTTGTTTGTGTGGTTTTTTTTTTTCTTATTTAATGTTGTTTGTTTGATGTTTTTTGTTTAATGTTTTTTTTGTTTGATGTTTTTGTTTTAATGTTGTTTGTTTGATGTTGCTATTTGTTTGTTTAATGTTTTTTTTATTTAATGTAATTATGATTTTTTTGTTTTGTTTTAGTCTTGGGTTTTGTTGGTATTACCATTATTTTTTAATACCTTTATTCTTATTTCTATAAATTATCTATTATTTACTAGTATTCTTTTAAAAGTTGGTGGTCAAGAGTATATATATGTATATGTATAGGTACGAGTGTATCTATATCTCCCCATTCCAGACCAGTCATAACCAATTCCCAATAAAATTCTGACCGATTTCGATCAGTTTTGTATCAACCCCGCCCACCTGACACCAACCCCGCCTCCATCCCTTAAACCCCGCCCACTACCCCCCCCCCCCATCTTCCCTTAACCCTCCCCCATTCCCATCTCCCCTCCCCACAGATCTATCCCTTCCCCCATCATACCATCTCCCATCCCTCTTTCTTTCTCTTCCTCTCTCCCTATCCCCTTTCCCTCACCCGTCTCTCCCCTTCCCTCTCTCCCCTATCTATTTTTTTTCTCTCTCCCCTGTCTATCCTTTTTCTCTCTCTCTCTTTGTCTATTATTTTTTACTCCCTATCTATTATTTTTCTCTCTTCCTGTCTGTCTATCCTTTTTCTCTCTCTCCTAATCTATTCTACTCTTTCCCTCTCTCTCCCTGTCTGTCTGTTCTTTCTTTCTCTGCTGTTTATTCTTCTTTTTTCTCCCTGTCTGTCTATTCTTTCTCTCTCTCCGTCTATATTCTTTCTCTCTCCCTGTCTTTTCTTTCTCTCTCTCCCGTCTATTCTTTCTCTCTCCCTGTATATTCTTTCTCTCTCTCTCTCTCCCTGTATTCTTTCTCTCTCTCTCCCTACCTATTCTTTCTCTTTCTCCCTGTCTATTCTTTCTCTCTCTACCCCGTCTATTCTTTCTCTCTCTCCTTGTCTATTCTTTCTCTCTCTCCCCGTCTATTCTTTCTCTCTCTCCTTGTCTATTCTCTCTCTCTCTCCCTGTCTATTATCTTTCTCTCTCCCCCGTCTATTCTCTCCAACAAAAATCTTAACAAACATTTTCCAGGACTCGAAGAACCCTCTCCACCAGTCGGTCTGGCGTCGAATGAAGGAAGAAGACTTGGCCCTCACAGCGCAGGACGGGATGAGCCGCGTCTACAGCGAGAACTACGCCTTCATGCTGTGGGGAATCTACTTCAAGGTCAACTACGCCCAGGACTGTCGGGTATTCACGCTTCCGACGGGATATTTTCCGACGTTCACCTCCTTCGCGCTGACTAAAGGGTCGCCGCTGGTCCCCGTTTTCAATAAGCTGTGAGTTTGGTGTTGTTTGTTGTTGCTTGTTGTTGTTTTTTAGAGGGGGGAAGGGTGGGTTGTGGTGTGCTCTGTATTGTTAAAGATATGTATGTATTTTTTTCTGTTTTTTTTTTTTTTTCGCTTGTCTTCTTTTTCTGTGTTTCTGTGTGTATCTGTTTCGTTGTTGATTCCTTTGTTTGTCTCTATCTGTCTGTTCTCTCATCTACTCGCATAATCACATTTAATAACACCACCCTCTCTTCATCCTTCTCTCTCTCCCTCCCTCTCTCTCTCTCCTCTCTCCCTCCCCTCTCCCCCTCTCTCCCTGTCCCTGTCCCTCTCCCTCTCCCTTTCCTTCTCCCCTTCCCCCTCCCTCTCCACTTCCCCTCCCTCTTCCTTCTTCCCTCCCCCTCCCTCTTTCACCCCCCCTCCCTCTCCCCTTCCCCTCTCTCCACAGCGTCCTCGACATCCTCTCCTCCGGACTCCTGAAGAAGTGGTGGCAGGAGCTCAGCATCACCAGCACAGACTGCAGCGCCTTGGAGACGCAGCCCATCGAGCTCAAGACAGTTCTCACGCCTTTCCTGCTGTTGAGTGGTAGCATCTTGGTGTCTTTGGGGTTCCTGTTTGTCGAACGTTATACCGTGAACGTTTTTTTCAGGAAGGATAAGTAGAGGAAGTGATACCAAGAAAGACGAAACGTTTGTATTGTCTCTCTGGCTTGTTGAACGTCTTACTGCGAACGTTTTTTTTTCCAGGGTGGATGGATTGAGGAAGTGATACCAAGAAATACGAGACGTTTACAATGTTAGTCTAACTTGTGCACACAGGCTTAAGAAGAAGCACAAACGCACTGTAGTATTTTTTTCCTGTAAATGTTTAGTAAGCATGAATTTGAACTAATGCAATAAAATACAGTTTAGAATGATAACTTAGGAAGATTGAAATTAAGAGAAAGTTTCACGACGTCAGTTTACTTTTCCCGCAAAAATCCACGAAGAATGAATGGGAAGCGAGACAAAGAAAATAAATGTTTACCACGATATCTTAACCTTTTTTTTCCGAAAACGTTTAGGAAGAAAAAATAACAGCAGTATTCAAGATTTAGGATGCCAGTTCCTCTTTTCCGCTAACGTTTCGGAAAATTAAATCAATGAGGTAACGGCAGGTTGACAGTCAAGTGTAGATTATATAATTATAGTTTTGATACTGCGAATTGTGTTAGCAAGACGTCAGTGTATATCTTTTGTTTTGTTATAGGTAATAAGCTTGGTTGTGTAATGTAGTTTAAGATCCTAGAAATAATGGGTCAGTGAGTGTTTTTTTTTAAATAATTAACTCCTATTAATACATTTAAGAATAAGATAAATGAATTTAGTTTTGTTAATTAAGAACAAGGTAACGGATGTGATCTTATCTTTACGAATAAGCCAGTGTGTGTCTTATAATAATGTCAGTTTACCTTCCCCGAATACATAGATATAACAACTATCAACTCATATAAATTATTAAACTATTATAAACGCCTATAAACATATTACTTATCATAAACAAGTATTAACACATAACAATTAAACATTTATAAGCAAAGCAATTGTTATAAACAACTATTAACACATAACATCTATTTAACAATAAACATTTATAAACATACCAATTATTATAAACAACAATTAACACACAACTATTTAACTATAAACATTTATAAACATACCAATTATTATAAACAACTTTTAACACATAACAACTATTAAACTATTATAAACATTTATAACTAAAGGAACGCTAGATAAAAGCATTTCGAACCAAACCAGATTTCCCAGTAGGTTTTGTCGTCACCTGAAGAGAAACTAGTCAGGCTCGAAACGTTTCATTTTTTTCCTCTCTTTTTTGTGTTTCATTTCAGGAAAATAGATTGAGAAATCAACATGAGAATATCAAATTTGTATAATGTTGATTTCATGTTATTTATAATTTTAATTATTATATGATTTATTTAGTTATTGGTAATAGGGTTATTTATAATATAATTTGTCAGGAATGCATAATGTTAGCTCGGCGACAATATTCGGGAAAATGGGAACGAGGAGATCGAATTAAATCATTCAAATTGATAATTACTAATAATTAGATGGTACACAATTTCAAACCAGACGTAGCACGAATAGCAACAAACAGACAAGCACGTCTTAGAGATATACAAAAGTGATATGTGAGCGACAATTAGTATCAAATATAGCAACCCTTAGTTATGCTGAATATAATGTAGGTGTGTTGCTGTTTACAAAGCACAGTTGTATACCAAACACATTTAGGGAACCTTTAAGGAGATGGTTAAGTAAGAAAGTCAGTTTCTATTTTTACCCCTCTCTCTCTTTCCTTTCTCTCCGTCTCTCTCTCTCTCTCCTTCCCTCATTCTCTCTCTCTTTCTCTCTCCCCCCCCCCCCCCCCTCTCTCTCTCTCTCTCTCTCTCTCTCTCTCTCTCTCTCTCTCTCTCTCTCTCTCTCTCTCTCTCTCTCTCTCTCTCTCTCTCTCTCTGCCTGTCTTTCTCTTTCTCTTTCTCTCTCTTTCTCTATGATATATGTTGCTTAAGATGTATAATGCAATGTGCAGTGAATGCAAGACTCGCCATATCAAAAAAAAGTATGACAAAAACTCAAGTGTCCACATTTACATATGATTCTTCATACCTTCTTTTATTTATATGTATTGTAAAACCTGTATTTTCTTCGTTATCGTTATGTCATAATCACTCATTTTATTCTTCTATGTTATATATGTCTTTATCAAAATATCATTATCACTATCATAATCAGTATATCATTATCAGTACATTAGTCTTAAGCTTGACATCTAAATACATACCAGTATTTTGAGTTTCGTAAAAATGTATTTATCACGTGCAATGCCAAACAAGCAGTCATTTGTAACTGTAAATAAAATAAGGGATCACTTTATTGCTGTTTATTGACCTAAAGTTTAATGTATACCACTGTATAGGGATCAGAATTTCTGTTGTTTTCATCTTTGAAAGAGAGACGAATTATTATTATCATCAACTTGGAAGATAATTTTACAGTTTGTTCTACGAGCGTATTACTTGACTATAAAAATATATTTATTCAGAATAAAAAAAATCTAGTTCGTATAACTAGAAAATAGATAACTCGGATGATTTAGAGGGATAGTGATTGATATAATTAACTTTGCTGATTAGAAATTTATTACCCATACGTTTGTCACCTTTTGATGCCCATCTAGGAAAAACAAAATTGCTTTTTTTGGTCTTTTTAGGAAATGGGGAGAGGAAGATAAGGTAATAGATCTAGAAAATAAAATAAAAAAGAAGAAAGTGATTTAAAAGGAAATTTAAAGAGTAAAAACATTCTTTTGATAGCGAAGAGAGATGGAGTTATACACTGAATAGATAGATAGAGAGCGAAATGGATAAATAGATAGAAGTAGATAGATAGATATATAGATATAGATAGATAGAT
>NC_061843.1:773653-787257 GCF_019202785.1 Penaeus chinensis | reverse complement strand
CTCGCCACTCCGTTTTCTATAAACCACGCTCACTCTTGCTTACTCTTGGCAATGTCTCTTTTTCTCTCTCTGTCTCTCTCTAAGCCACGCCCATTTCCGCTTTCTGTGAGCCAATTTACTTTTCAAATCGCAAGACATGACTCTTTTCTGTTTCAGAAGAACCACGCTTACTTTAGGGTTCTTTCACTAACTGTTACGTTAATTCTCTCTCTCTCTCTCTCTCTCTCTCTCTCTCTCTCTCTCTCTCTCTATCTATCTATCTATCTATCTATCTATCTATCTTATTTATCTATCTACCTATCTATCTCTAGCTCATTCTCTTTTCCTCTTTATTTATCTTACACGCACACTCTCTCTCTCATTTTTGCTGTCTCTGTCTCTTTCTCTTTCTTTTTTTGCTGTCTCTGTCTCTCCCTTTCTCTCTCTTTCTCTGTCTCTCTCTCTCCCTGTCTCTTTCACATTCAACTTTGTTGCATATTTTTATATTATCTGTTCTTTTTAGTCAATCTTTTAGTAAAACATATACATACAGTTTTAGAGACATATATGCATATATATATATATATATATATATATATATATATATAATTTTTAAATAGAATGTATTTAACGTTCTTTCAGTGAACGTTAAATAAGAAAAGATAGATGGTTTTGCAATAAGGTAATTTAAATAACATATTTATGCAAGTCTAGATCACATTTTTCAAAATTATTGGACATTCAAAAATATATAGGAACTATCTCTATTATGATATGTGATATCACTAAAAAAAAAAAAAAATGATGACATTAATCAACTTCTTCAATGGTGTGCCATCTACATACAAAAATAAATATTTAATTCACTAATTTACCGACTAGCGATCGATTTCATACAATATCAGATTGAAAAGTGAGTTATGACGATGAAAAGACTAGTTACTAGAGAGAAAAGCTTGCATTTAACATCATAATTTCTCAATTATCTATTAACAATAGACTTCTCAGAAGGATTTCTCCAATTTTTTATTTTAGCTCAAGGCAATGTGATGCGTAGCAGGTTAAGGAAGGAGGTTTTCGCATTAGAAATTTATATATATTTCTAGATATTTACATACAGTATCAAACATCAGGTACCTAAAAAAATAAATAGTCTTGGAACAAGCCTTACAAAACTAAGAGACAAGATTATCTTCATTCTATAACAAATGAGGTAATCAGGAACAGGTGACTAGTTCAGATAATTAGCTTCAAAATCTCTAATCGACTTCTTCGATGGTAGGTCCTCCGGAAGAGCTGCTGGGGTTGAAGGCGCCCTGTCCTGCCGAGGAGGAACCTGCGCCGTGGATCTTGGCGCTCAGAGGCCGCCAGCTGTCCTGCAGCTTCTTCATCTGCACGTCGATCTGTTCCTTGGCGGCCAGCTGGTTGTTGTCGAGCCACGTGAGAGTGGACTCGACTTGGGCGTCAACAGCCTTCTTCTCCTCCGCCGTCAGCTTGCTCGACACGCTCTCCTCCTCCAGAGTGTTCTTCAGGCTCAGACACAGCGCTTCCAGCCTGTTCTTGGCGTCGACTCTCTCCCGCTGTCGACTGTCGTCCTCGGCGTACTTCTCGGCCTCTTTGACCATGCGCTCGATTTCCTCTTTGCTCAGACGACCCTTGTCGTTGGTGATGGTGATCTGGTTGAGCTTCCCCGTCGACTTGTCCTGCGCCGACACGTTGAGGATGCCGTTGGCGTCCACGTCGAAGGTCACCTCGATCTGGGGCACGCCGCGCGGGGCAGGAGGAATTCCCGACAGCTCGAACTTGCCCAGCAAATGGTTGTCTGTGGTCATGGCGCGCTCGCCCTCGAACACCTGGATCAGGACGCCCGGCTGGTTGTCCTGGTACGTGGAGAACACCTGCGTCTGCCTGGTCGGTATGGTGGTGTTGCGCGCGATCAGAGTGGTCATCACGCCGCCGGCCGTCTCGATGCCCAGGGACAGCGGTGCCACGTCCAGCAGCAGCAGGTCGTTCAGCTGCTCCGACTGGTCGCCGCGGAGGATGGCGCCCTGGACGGCCGCCCCGTAGGCCACCGCCTCGTCTGGGTTGATCGACTTGTTCAGTTCCTTTCCGCCGAAGAAATCCTGCAGCAACTTCTGCACCTTGGGGATGCGCGTGGACCCGCCCACCAGCACGATGTCGTCCACGCGGCTCTTGTCCATCTTGGCGTCTCGGAGGGCCTTCTCCACGGGGATTAGAGTGTTGCGGAACAGGTCGGAGCACAGCTCCTCGAAGCGGGCGCGGCTGATGCTGCTGTAGAAGTCGATGCCCTCAAACAGGGAGTCGATCTCCACGCTGGCCTGGGACGACGACGACAGCGTCCGCTTGGCTCTCTCGCACGCCGTCCGCAGCCGCCGCATGGCCCGCTTGTTGCCGCTCACGTCCTTCTTGAACTTCCTAAGGAACTCGCTCACGAAGTGCTCCACCATGCGGTTGTCGAAGTCCTCGCCGCCCAGGTGCGTGTCGCCCGCCGTCGCCTTCACCTCGAAGATGCCGTCGTCGATGCTCAGCAGCGACACGTCGAACGTGCCGCCCCCGAGGTCGAAGATGAGCACGTGGCGCTCCCGCTGCTGCGCGGAGCCCGCCGCCTTCTTGTCCAGGCCGTAGGCGATGGCGGCGGCCGTGGGCTCGTTGATGATGCGCACCACGTTCAGGCCGGCGATGGTGCCGGCGTCCTTGGTGGCCTGCCGCTGAGAGTCGTTGAAGTACGCGGGCACGGTGACCACGGCGTCGCTCACCCTGCGGCCCAGGTACGCCTCCGCCGTTTCCTTCATCTTGGCCAGCACCATGGACGAGATCTCCTCCGGGTTGAAGCTCTTGTCCTCGCCCTTGAAGCGCACGCTGATCTTGGCCTTGCCGTCCTCGCTCACCACCCGGAACGGCCAGTGCTTCATGTCGCTCTGGACGGCGGCGTCCTCGAACTTGCGTCCGATCAGCCTCTTGGCGTCGAAGACGGTGTTGCACGGGTTCATGGCCGCCTGGTTCTTGGCGGCGTCGCCCACCAGGCGCTCAGCGTCGCCGAAGGCCACGTACGAGGGGGTGGTCCTGTTGCCCTGGTCGTTGGCCAGGATCTCCACCTTGCCCTGCTGGAACACGCCCACGCACGAGTACGTGGTGCCTAGGTCGATGCCAATCACGGGACCCGCCATCGTCCGGCCTTCTAATTGCACTCCAGTTAAAGTCGAATTTATTTCAGGGTGGTCTCTTCTCTTACGTAGAAATAATCGAATCAATCCAATAAGGTTTTTCTCGTCTGCACCTTATGAAAATCTTTGGGTCTCCTCGGGTATATGTAATAACCGTTATTGTTTCAAGAACACTTTGCCGGTTTGCTCGTTGAGAAATCCCTTGATGTATGTAATATTCTTGCACTTTCCTCTTGGTCTCTTTTCTTTCTTTCGTGTATCGTTCCGAGCGTGATTCTGACGCGACTGTCCTCCCGGCGCGCTTTATATGCGAGCGAAAGATTTCGGGAACATCGGCGAACGTTCCAGAAAGTTCTCGCTCGCTTTCATAGAAAACGCATCGGTTGCAGGGGGACTGAAGTAGATAACACGTGTTCCTTGTACTATGTATTTACATCTTGTTTATAGGCGTGGTATTATAAGAATAGAATTTTAACATACAAGTACAGTAGCAGAATTATATTTCAGTGCACTTGCTGGGTCCCACTTTTGTATATTTGCCAGCCACTTCGATGTAAACATAGCATAAATAGTGTTTTAATGAATGAAGCGAAAACCCTAGGTTGTTTGTAACAAAGAGTGTGTTTGGTAAAATATTTATGACCAACAAGTGTATTAGTATCAATTTTTGGAAACTACGTAAGCCATTTGGTTTCTTCACACAAGTGATAACAAAACATGTAGTATTACTTATCGTTGACCTTGTCTTGGGATATTGTTCAAATGCGATTTCCTGGAATCGTTTGTTTATCTAATGGCAACACCTACGGGGAAGAGGCGGCATTTCCCACTTCTTTCAACACAGCAAGTCAGTTATTCCTGCGTATTTCTTGAAATTTGAAGACGCTTCATGCTTAAAATATCTATGTATGGCAGCTGTATCAAAATCGCCGATACCTTTGTAAATGATTCTCGTAGTTGCACCGTCTAGCAGCGACTAAATCGTTATCAAAGAGAGGTTGAAATAAGCGACATTGGCAGCATCGCCTCAAGTTCGCACAGCAATATGTGGAGATTGCACGGGAAGCTCCATTGCTGTAAGAGAGATAATCGGTGTAAATATCATTAACTATTTTATGGATTAATTTAGCTAAAATTTTGATATAGCCATATGTTTATACATTATAGTGCCCTATACGTCATATTAGATGTTCTAAATATCTCTCATTATTTACTTCTCAGATGCGACAGACGAAATATCTGAAACGGCGGGGGTGACCACGTGACTGTAATACGTGGGGGTAGATTTCATGCATGGTGTTGGCGAACTCGCCGGAGATTCAATTAGGCTAGTACTTTGAATTGTTAGAAGAAATATTCCTCCTGTCAGCACGCTTCTGTGCCTTGGCCCTTCCCAGAAACAATCATATTCGTGCAGGACAACTGCCCATTAAACACGTCAAGGGCAGTTACGTAGTGGTTCGGTGGCCAAAACCACATGGACGTCCTCCCGCGGCCAAGCAAGGCATGTGGCTCCAACTCGACGAAAATTGTTTGGGCGAATAGATCATGCTAATAGGGAATGGAAAAGTTCGCGGATGAAACTGGGGCCTCACATCAGCACGTCACCTCTGACCCGGGGTTTAGACAAGGTCTTGAATAACGATAGATGGTTCTCATTATAAGCATGGCTGCCCCTAGTGCTGGTCTTTCTTTTTATAATTAACGTTTTTATTTTACAAATAAACCGATATTAAAAACTTTAATAAGCATCCTAACAATTAGTCGATTCACTGAAGCCCCCACCAAAATATATATATATATATATATATATATATATGTATACATATATACATATATGTATATAAACTTGGATATGAATATATACATATATATATATATATATTTGTGTGTGTATATACTTGCATATATATATATATATATATATATTTGATATATATATTTTTTTTCTGTCAACTAAATGCCATAGTTGCGCGAGAAGAGATTCACATGTTTATGAACTCTAAAACCAATGATTCTAAATAAAATGTTTAACAACTTCAGATTCCTTAGCACACACGCACTCATCCATGTATTCACTGTAGCCCTGCTACTCTTTTGCCTTCAGTCAATGTACTAAAGTGATACATAGCATATTTCCAGTTTATTGCATCAATGTTTGGTTCAGACGCTTGTTTCTTATTCGTTTTCCTTGTTCATGTTAATAACTTGTTGATAAAGTTAATCTACTCTTGAGCAACAGCCCCTTGATCCATCAAGGTCAGGAAAAATCAAAATTGATTCATAGTAATCAACATCCATGCGCAAATTAATCTTGTTTTTTCCTTTGAATATTCTCAGCGGAGACCGACGACGAACGTCGAGAGAAATATTGGAGACACAATTATTGCATGTGCGCCAGCGTGAATGTTTGTTCGTGCGCAAAGAGTTGATGCGCGTGCATGCAGGACGAATAGCCAAAATGTTATGAGATCCAGTGCCGGAACAATAACCACGGTGTTCATAAATATATCAAGATGATATATGAAGACTTTGATTCTGTGACAAAACAGAAGGACGCCATTTTTATCTACACCTACTGTAAACGGATGTACATTGACCAACATAAGGTAATAAAAACTGAATGAATGACTAGAGCGCGAGATGACCTTTCTCAAGGTGTCAGATATCATACAGCACCTGTATTGGAAGCAAGTTCTTATACTTGATATTCACCCTCTTTGAAACCAGCTAGTAGTTGCTCAAGCTGAAACAGGCAAACGTGTATTTTCTCACTCGGCTGTTCAAATGTGGATGCGACTCCTCGGAGACTTATGGAAGAATAGTAGCGAAAACTATGATCAGGTTTTAGCACAAGATAAAGGGAATGCAGATTAACCGAAACGAATTATACAAAATGATTTGTTAGTCCTCGCCGAGTATTGACTATTTCCATAGACGCTGCATACACAATGATAAAGCATCTAATGTTCTACAGTAAAGAAATTGATGTAACTATTTCTGTTAATTTAATCAATGTTTAGTGGCGAAAAGAAAAAACCTAGTCACTTCATTAGTTCGATTAGCCACTATTAGATGGTGTAGCCACGGCCCACGAAAAGCATTTACAAAGGTATCAGCGATTTTGCAAAGATTTAGCTGCCATACATAGATGTTTAAAGAACGAAGCGTTTTCATGATTCAAGAAATATGCAGCTTTAATTGAAAATTGTGTTAAAAGACGGGGAAATGCCGCATCAACTCCATAGGAGTTGCCACTTCGAGAAACAAACAATTCCAGGAAATCGCATTTGAAAAATATCCCACCACAGTGTCAACGATAAGTAATAAAACAAGTTTTGTTATCACTTGTTTGAAGAAAACAAAAGATCAAATGGCCTACGTAATAAAAAAAAAAGAAAAAAAGGTACCAATACATTTATTGGTCACTTATATTCTACGAACCACACTCCTTGTTACAAACAGCCTAGGGTTTCCGCCTCATTCATAAAAATATTATTTACGCTGTGTTTACATCGAAGTATAATGTACAGATGTACAAAAGTGGGACCCAGCAAGTGTACTGAAACGGGATTTCGCAACAGTACATGGCGATGTGAAGAGTGAAAATGCCCTTAGGCATTTTTTTGCCCTGATGTTCTCCAAAATACTATTTTATGAATCTGAGTAATGCTCAAGAAAATTTCAGAATTACATGGCAAAAATATATATATGTGTGTGTGCGCGCACGCGCGTGTGTGTGTGAGTGTGTTCATAAGAATTCTGCATGAATTATTCAAAGAATGTATCGATATCAAATGAAGTAGATATTTACTGGTCATAATAACCCCCCCCCCCTATATATATATAATCACATTTTATATATACATCAAATACATTCATTCAGATTCACTATCTCATCCAGGTGGATATCAACGAAGAATTAAGAAATAACCTTACTTTAACATGACTTGTGTAAGAATATTTTTCAAGTCATTTTCACCTAAATGCAAAAATATGAAAGTTTGTTATATGATGTTTAGATAGAATATCAACCATACTCGATCTGTGTTAATGCTATCTGCTCCAGGGATTTTAGAGTATACATATATAGACAGATAGATAGATATTTATATATGTACTTGTTTATTTATTTACATGTATCCATAAATATATATTCATACATAGAGAAAACATGTACATGTATATGCGCTTTTCTGTGTGTGAATGCGTGCAGAAATCCTGCAGTTTGTATACATAGTTAATATTTACAGATGCATATATGCATGCCCATATGTATGAGTCAGTACACATTAACATTTTAATGTAGCAAGATTTCTACCATAGCTTACTTTCTCTTGCTATTTATTATCATAATTGCTCAATTATCTATTAACCATAGTGTCATTACTTCGTTGACTTCTCAGAAGGATTTCTCCAATTTCTACTTTTAGCTCAAGGCAATGTGATGCGTAGCAGGTTAGGGAAAGAGGTTTTCGCATTAGAAATGTATATATATTTCTAGATATTTACATACAGTATCAAACATCAGGTACCTATAAAAATAAATAGTCTTGGAACAAGCCTTACAAAACTAAGAGACAGGATTATCTTCATTCTATAACAAATGAGGTAATCAGGAACAGGTGACTAGTTCAGATAATTAGCTTCAAAATCTCTAATCGACTTCTTCGATGGTGGGTCCTCCGGAAGAGCTGCTGGGGTTGAAGGCGCCCTGTCCTGCCGAGGAGGAACCTGCGCCGTGGATCTTGGCGCTCAGAGGCCGCCAGCTGTCCTGCAGCTTCTTCATCTGCACGTCGATCTGTTCCTTGGCGGCCAGCTGGTTGTTGTCGAGCCACGTGAGAGTGGACTCGACTTGGGCGTCAACAGCCTTCTTCTCCTCCGCCGTCAGCTTGCTCGACACGCTCTCCTCCTCCAGAGTGTTCTTCAGGCTCAGACACAGCGCTTCCAGCCTGTTCTTGGCGTCGACTCTCTCCCGCTGTCGACTGTCGTCCTCGGCGTACTTCTCGGCCTCTTTGACCATGCGCTCGATTTCCTCTTTGCTCAGACGACCCTTGTCGTTGGTGATGGTGATCTGGTTGAGCTTCCCCGTCGACTTGTCCTGCGCCGACACGTTGAGGATGCCGTTGGCGTCCACGTCGAAGGTCACCTCGATCTGGGGCACGCCGCGCGGGGCAGGAGGAATTCCCGACAGCTCGAACTTGCCCAGCAAATGGTTGTCTGTGGTCATGGCGCGCTCGCCCTCGAACACCTGGATCAGGACGCCCGGCTGGTTGTCCTGGTACGTGGAGAACACCTGCGTCTGCCTGGTCGGTATGGTGGTGTTGCGCGCGATCAGAGTGGTCATCACGCCGCCGGCCGTCTCGATGCCCAGGGACAGCGGTGCCACGTCCAGCAGCAGCAGGTCGTTCAGCTGCTCCGACTGGTCGCCGCGGAGGATGGCGCCCTGGACGGCCGCCCCGTAGGCCACCGCCTCGTCCGGGTTGATCGACTTGTTCAGTTCCTTTCCGCCGAAGAAATCCTGCAGCAACTTCTGCACCTTGGGGATGCGCGTGGACCCGCCCACCAGCACGATGTCGTCCACGCGGCTCTTGTCCATCTTGGCGTCTCGGAGGGCCTTCTCCACGGGGATCAGAGTGTTGCGGAACAGGTCGGAGCACAGCTCCTCGAAGCGGGCGCGGCTGATGCTGCTGTAGAAGTCGATGCCCTCAAACAGGGAGTCGATCTCCACGCTGGCCTGGGACGACGACGACAGCGTCCGCTTGGCTCTCTCGCACGCCGTCCGCAGCCGCCGCATGGCCCGCTTGTTGCCGCTCACGTCCTTCTTGAACTTCCTAAGGAACTCGCTCACGAAGTGCTCCACCATGCGGTTGTCGAAGTCCTCGCCGCCCAGGTGCGTGTCGCCCGCCGTCGCCTTCACCTCGAAGATGCCGTCGTCGATGCTCAGCAGCGACACGTCGAACGTGCCGCCCCCGAGGTCGAAGATGAGCACGTGGCGCTCCCGCTGCTGCGCGGAGCCCGCCGCCTTCTTGTCCAGGCCGTAGGCGATGGCGGCGGCCGTGGGCTCGTTGATGATGCGCACCACGTTCAGGCCGGCGATGGTGCCGGCGTCCTTGGTGGCCTGCCGCTGAGAGTCGTTGAAGTACGCGGGCACGGTGACCACGGCGTCGCTCACCCTGCGGCCCAGGTACGCCTCCGCCGTCTCCTTCATCTTGGCCAGCACCATGGACGAGATCTCCTCCGGGTTGAAGCTCTTGTCCTCGCCCTTGAAGCGCACGCTGATCTTGGCCTTGCCGTCCTCGCTCACCACCCGGAACGGCCAGTGCTTCATGTCGCTCTGGACGGCGGCGTCCTCGAACTTGCGTCCGATCAGCCTCTTGGCGTCGAAGACGGTGTTGCACGGGTTCATGGCCGCCTGGTTCTTGGCGGCGTCGCCCACCAGGCGCTCAGCGTCGCCGAAGGCCACGTACGAGGGGGTGGTCCTGTTGCCCTGGTCGTTGGCCAGGATCTCCACCTTGCCCTGCTGGAACACGCCCACGCACGAGTACGTGGTGCCCAGGTCGATGCCAATCACGGGACCCGCCATCGTCCGGCCTTCTAATTGCACTCCAGTTAAAGTCGAATCTATTTCAGGGTGGTCTCTTCTCTTACGTAGAAATAATCGAATCAATCCAGTAAGGTTTTTCTCGTCTGCACCTTATGAAACTCTTTGGGTCTCTCCGGGTATGTGTAACAACTGTTATTGTTTCAGGAACACTTTGCCGGTTTGCTCGTTGAGAAATCCCTTGATGTATGTAATATTTTTCACTTTCCTCTTAGTCTCTTTTCTTTCTTTCGTGTATCGTTCCGAGCGTGATTCTGACGCGACTGTCCTCCCGGCGCGCTTTATATGCGAGCGAAAGATTTCGGGAACATCGGCGAACGTTCCAGAAAGATCTCGCTCGCTTTCATAGAAAACGCATCAGTTGTAGGGGTGACTGAGGAAGATAACACGTGTTCCTTGTACTATGTATTTACATCTTGTTTATAGGCGTGGTATCATACGAATAGAATTTTAACGTATAGGTACATGGTGAATGGTCAGGGAAATACTATTTCAGCAAGTTTTAAAATAATACTATTTCATGAACCTGAGTAATGTTCAAGAAAGTTCCAGAATTACATGGCAACAAGGCAAGGTAATGATGCAAGTAGGAAGGTCATCTCTCTAATAGATTTCATCATATGCAAATTGTTTCTCTTCTAAATGCCTATAGCAGATGACATTAAACAGTTCGAGTATGGCTACTATTGTAATACTGCACTTATATATATACATCACATGACAAACCAGTTTTTGTGTATGTGTGTTGGTATTAAGACCTGTAAATGTCTATTTTATTATATATCGATAGACACACACACAATATATATATATATATATATATATATATATATATATATATACAATATATGCAAATTATATACGTATATTATATACGATATATATATATATATATATATAATATATATGTATGGATATATATGTATATATATATATGTATGTATATGTATATATATATATGCATATATACACACATATATGCATGAGCTGTAGAGATTATTCAGTATTATGAAATAGGATTATTTATAACATGAATTAAATGAAACAGAATAAAATAATCATAATGTAAATAATAAACATTATATAAATAATAAGCATATTCATAAGTTTAACGAAACTTGGCAATAATCAATTAGTAGAATAAATAACATAAATAAAATAAAGCAACATAACATAATCGTAAATAACAAAATAAACAACATAAATAGAATAACATAATAATCATACTAAAAAAAATCATAAATAAATGAAAAATAAACTCGAGTATCGTGTTACAATACAAATAGCTGCTTTTTGGGTGAGATTTTGCCCAATGACATCACTTCCTGTTTTTTTTTTTTTTTTTCTTTTTTTTTTTTTTTTGATAGCTCGCCTTGTTGCCATGTAATTCTGGAACTTTCTTGAGCATTACTCAGGTTCATGAAATAGTATTATTTTAAAACTTGCTGAAAAAGTATTTCCCTGACCAATCACCATGTACCTATACGTTAAAATTCTATTCTTATGATACCACGCCTATAAACAAGATGTAAATACATAGTACAAGGAACACGTGTTATCTTCCTCAGTCACCCCTACAACTGATGCGTTTTCTATGAAAGCGAGCGAGATCTTTCTGGAACGTTCGCCGATGTTCCCGAAATCTTTCGCTCGCATATAAAGCGCGCCGGGAGGACAGTCGCGTCAGAATCACGCTCGGAACGATACACGAAAGAGAGAAAAGAGACTAAGAGGAAAGTGAAAAATATTACATACATCAAGGGATTTCTCAACGAGCAAACCGGAAAAGTGTTCCTGAAACAATAACAGTTGTTACACATACCCGGAGAGACCCAAAGAGTTTCATAAGGTGCAGACGAGAAAAACCTTACTGGATTGATTCGATTATTTCTACGTAAGAGAAGAGACCAACCTGAAATAGATTCGACTTTAACTGGAGTGCAATTAGAAGGCCGGACGATGGCGGGTCCCGTGATTGGCATCGACCTAGGCACCACGTACTCGTGCGTGGGCGTGTTCCAGCAGGGCAAGGTGGAGATCCTGGCCAACGACCAGGGCAACAGGACCACCCCCTCGTACGTGGCCTTCGGCGACGCTGAGCGCCTGGTGGGCGACGCCGCCAAGAACCAGGCGGCCATGAACCCGTGCAACACCGTCTTCGACGCCAAGAGGCTGATCGGACGCAAGTTCGAGGACGCCGCCGTCCAGAGCGACATGAAGCACTGGCCGTTCCGGGTGGTGAGCGAGGACGGCAAGGCCAAGATCAGCGTGCGCTTCAAGGGCGAGGACAAGAGCTTCAACCCGGAGGAGATCTCGTCCATGGTGCTGGCCAAGATGAAGGAGACGGCGGAGGCGTACCTGGGCCGCAGGGTGAGCGACGCCGTGGTCACCGTGCCCGCGTACTTCAACGACTCTCAGCGGCAGGCCACCAAGGACGCCGGCACCATCGCCGGCCTGAACGTGGTGCGCATCATCAACGAGCCCACGGCCGCCGCCATCGCCTACGGCCTGGACAAGAAGGCGGCGGGCTCCGCGCAGCAGCGGGAGCGCCACGTGCTCATCTTCGACCTCGGGGGCGGCACGTTCGACGTGTCGCTGCTGAGCATCGACGACGGCATCTTCGAGGTGAAGGCGACGGCGGGCGACACGCACCTGGGCGGCGAGGACTTCGACAACCGCATGGTGGAGCACTTCGTGAGCGAGTTCCTTAGGAAGTTCAAGAAGGACGTGAGCGGCAACAAGCGGGCCATGCGGCGGCTGCGGACGGCGTGCGAGAGAGCCAAGCGGACGCTGTCGTCGTCGTCCCAGGCCAGCGTGGAGATCGACTCCCTGTTTGAGGGCATCGACTTCTACAGCAGCATCAGCCGCGCCCGCTTCGAGGAGCTGTGCTCCGACCTGTTCCGCAACACTCTGATCCCCGTGGAGAAGGCCCTCCGAGACGCCAAGATGGACAAGAGCCGCGTGGACGACATCGTGCTGGTGGGCGGGTCCACGCGCATCCCCAAGGTGCAGAAGTTGCTGCAGGATTTCTTCGGCGGAAAGGAACTGAACAAGTCGATCAACCCGGACGAGGCGGTGGCCTACGGGGCGGCCGTCCAGGGCGCCATCCTCCGCGGCGACCAGTCGGAGCAGCTGAACGACCTGCTGCTGCTGGACGTGGCACCGCTGTCCCTGGGCATCGAGACGGCCGGCGGCGTGATGACCACTCTGATCGCGCGCAACACCACCATACCGACCAGGCAGACGCAGGTGTTCTCCACGTACCAGGACAACCAGCCGGGCGTCCTGATCCAGGTGTTCGAGGGCGAGCGCGCCATGACCACAGACAACCATTTGCTGGGCAAGTTCGAGCTGTCGGGAATTCCTCCTGCCCCGCGCGGCGTGCCCCAGATCGAGGTGACCTTCGACGTGGACGCCAACGGCATCCTCAACGTGTCGGCGCAGGACAAGTCGACGGGGAAGCTCAACCAGATCACCATCACCAACGACAAGGGTCGTCTGAGCAAAGAGGAAATCGAGCGCATGGTCAAAGAGGCCGAGAAGTACGCCGAGGACGACAGTCGACAGCGGGAGAGAGTCGACGCCAAGAACAGGCTGGAAGCGCTGTGTCTGAGCCTGAAGAACACTCTGGAGGAGGAGAGCGTGTCGAGCAAGCTGACGGCGGAGGAGAAGAAGGCTGTTGACGCCCAAGTCGAGTCCACTCTCACGTGGCTCGACAACAACCAGCTGGCCGCCAAGGAACAGATCGACGTGCAGATGAAGAAGCTGCAGGACAGCTGGCGGCCTCTGAGCGCCAAGATCCACGGCGCAGGTTCCTCCTCGGCAGGACAGGGCGC
>NC_061843.1:758653-763653 GCF_019202785.1 Penaeus chinensis | reverse complement strand
TGTTCCTCCTCCTCCTTCCTTCTTCCTCCTGTTCTGCCTCCTCCCTCCTTCCTTCTTCCTCCTGTTCTGCCTCCTCCCTCCTTCCTTCTTCCTCCTGTTCTGCCTCCTCCTTCCTTCTTCCTGTTCCTCCTGTTCCTCCTCCCCCTTCCTACTTCCTCCTGTCCCTCCTCCTTCCTTCTTCCTCCTGTCCCTCCTCCTTCCTTCTTCCTCCTGTCCCTCCTCCTTCCTTCTTCCTCCTGTTCCTCCTCCTTCCTCCTTCCTTCTTCCTCATGTTCCTCATCCTTCCGTCTTCTGTTCCTCCTGTTCCTCCTCCCCCTTCCTACTTCCTCCTGTCCCTCCTCCTTCCTTCTTCCTCCTGTTCCTCCTCCTCCTTCCTCCTTCCTTCTTCCTCATGTTCCTTCTCCTTCCTCCTTCCTTCTTCCTCATGTTCCTCCTCCTTCCTCCTTCCTTCTTCCTTCTTCCTCATGTTCCTCCTCCTTCCTCCTTCCTTCTTCCTCATGTTCCTCCTCCTTCCTCCTTCCTTCTTCCTTCTTCCTCATGTTCCTCCTCCTTCCTCCTTCCTTCTTCCTCATGTTCCTCCTCCTTCCTCCTTCCTTCTTCCTCATGTTCCTCCTCCTTCCTCCTTCCTTCTTCCTCATGTTCCTCCTCCTTCCTCCTTCCTTCTTCCTCATGTTCCTCCTCCTTCCTCCTTCCTTCTTCTTCATGTTCCTCCTCCTTCCTCCTTCCTTCTTCCTCATGTTCCTCCTCCTTCCTCCTTCCTTCTTCTCATGTTCCTCCTCCTTCCTCCTTCCTTCTTCCTCATGTTCCTCCTCCTTCCTCCTTCCTTCTTTCTCATGTTCCTCCTCCTTCCTCCTTCCTTCTTCCTCATGTTCCTCCTCCTTCCTTCTCCTGTTCCTCCTCTCCTTCCTTCTTCCTCCTTCTCCTCATCTTTCTCCTCCTTCTCCTCATCTTTCTCCTCCTTCTCCTCATCTTTCTCCTCCTTCTCCTCATCTTTCTCCTCCTCCTCATCTTTCTCCTCCTTCTCCTCATCTTTCTCCTCCTCCTCCTCATCTTTCTCCTCCTTCTCCTCATCTTTCTCCTCCTTCTCCTCATCTTTCTCCTCCTCCTCCTTCTCCTCATCCTCCTCCTCCTCCTCCTCCTTCTCCTTCCTTCTCCTGTTCCTCCTGTTCCTCCTCTCCTTCCTTCTTCCTCCTGTTTCTCCTGTTCCTCCTCCTCCTTCTCCTCATCTTTCTCCTCCTCCTTCTCAAACTGTTACTCCTCTTACTGCTATACTCTTCCCATCCCATTGCTCTATTCTTCATTCCATTTATGGTAAATAAGCATTGCAACCCAAGGAACGCGCACTCAGGCAAGCCCTCACATCCGCAGGTGCCGCAGGGCCTGATCCCCCGTGTGTGGGATGTGGCCCCTCGCCCCAGGTTTGGAGACGTGAAAAACTTGTCCACACCCGAGACGTACAAGCTTGCCTTCTACTTCAAGAATGCCAATCCGGAAGACGTGTCAGTGTCGCTGAAGGGTGAGTTATGGTAGAGTTCTTGGGTTAGTTTTTTTATTTTATTGACATTATTTTATTGACATTATTGTTAGTAATAAGAGGTAGTTAGTTATAATAGTAGGAATTGTCATAGTAGTTGGAGTAGGTGGAGTTGTAGTAGTAAACAAAATTTCATTGGTTAGACCCTACAGTTCTCCATGCATTTATGGTTAGTATGGTTATATATTTAGAAACTTGGGATCCCATCATATTTTTTTAGCATGGTTATTATTTTATTTATGTGCATGGATACATGTTTACAAATTTTTACATAGTTTTCAGTGTTGTAATGAAATAAAGACAATGCAAAGAATTTTTAGAAAATTAAATGTTTTCAAATCTGAATATGGCTCTATATAGGAATGTATCAAAGACATATGGTTAAAGCATAGAAAATGTAAACGAAATCTTTATTTATTCAGCATAGGATTAAAATCTTTCCTTTGTTTATATAGACTAGGATATCGATATTTGCCAATTATTGAAACATAACTACCATTGCAATCCCTTTCAGACCGCACCCTGACAGTATCAGCCAAGATTGAGGAAACGACTGAGTTCTCCCGATCTTCACAGAATTTCACTACACAGTATGACCTACCCGAGGGCCTAAATCTTGAAGCACTAGAGTCAAGTTTGTCGGAAGATGGCCTGTTAACCATCGAGGCTCCACAAATAGTGCAAGAAGAAACAAAAGGTCCTAAGGCCATTCATATTCAAAGGGAATGATCTGTACTGTAAATATTTCCTTAGATATGTTTTAAATCATGCCTAGAAATGGGATATGTTATATATGTTAATATACATGTAGAAGCAAATATACTGTAGTAGAGGGATATGTATAGACATTACAATATATTTCAGTTAAATGATTAAATCATTTATATTCTAGGATATTTAATGAAAATACTATTACATTATCCTAAGTTAAAACAAGATTTTTTTTGATATCATATGGCTGTGTTTTATCTTCAGAACTTGTTTATATTTTTGAAATAGATTAAAAATAAAAGAGAACAAGCGTTTCATTTTTTCTATAATTTCTTTTATAAGTTTGTCAGTAGAAAAGTTTATGCAATATCTAAGGGCATTAAGTAAGTCATGCTACAAATTGAAAAAGGTATTTTTAGTTTTTTTATTATATATTTCATTTTTTCAATATCATTGCTGTTATTATATACAGGATAATGCTATTGATACAAAAGGCAGTAAAAAAAAAAATCACACAGAGCAGCAAACGTTACAAAATCACAAGTCAAAGCTGCCACAGGGAAAGATGCCCAAAGCAGAGAAATCTCAATATGCCGTCAAAATTCATGGGCTCGATTCCCAGTTCACAAAACAAGTGGGCCACGGAACTACCTGATCTGCTAACACTGCATAATTAATTTACCTATGACATTAGGACTGTGTCTTCTTATGAAACCAGTTTAATTTTAATTTTCAGGGAACAAAACACAAAAATATGATTAATATAGTGAATAAAAGAAGGTGATCTATATAGCAAAATAAAATAAAAAGATCTATTGAGCAAGATACCATATAGTTTGAGAAATTTTTCAAACTTTTGCTACGAGAAAGCTGAAAAAACAATCTTAGGATGTACTTGTTAGATAACAAGGGAAATAAAGCATCATTAGCAAACTATATACCTAAAATAAATAAAGAGAAAGATTTAAAAATAACAGAGGTTTTTGTTTCTGCAATAAAAAGTTTTAGAAAATTATCTGCCATATTACAAATACCTGCATTGATTGAAAATTAAATATTGTTGAATAAGAGGTACTTGACACATTTTTAACAATTTTCAAAAAGAGGATAATTGATTAGAAACATTTTTTCAGAATTTACTTAATTTGCGCTTTAACATATATGTTTTGCAAAGTCTGCAGAATTACTTACACCTGATCATGCCATGTGTATGACCATGAAACTTTGGGATATTTGCAGAAGCCTACTCTGTATCTTAAGTAACAAGTTGATGTAAAGCTAAATTGTCTCTATTAATTGTATGATATAAAAATTGTTAAGAATGTCCATGATATTTCAGATGAGTGTCCCCTAAGATAACGTTCCATTACATTATATGTACACAAAAGAGTCTAGTTTCCTCTCGATTCAGTGCACGTCTCAACATCTTTCCCAAAGTCGGAAACACTTCTGGAACTCTTAGTGTTTTTTGTTCCACCTCACTGTTGGCAGCAAAATTTCAGTGAACAGAAAAATCACATAGAGCAAGGTTAGCTAAATATGGGGGACAACTTTTATATTTGACCACAAACAGTGTGGCCTTTATATGACTTTTTTAGGGGGATGGGGAGTATGATTTAGTAAAGACAAGTTCTGTTGCATCATATGAGTGTCTTTTAAGGTGTGTAAGTCTCAGCCTGTTTCAAGGAATTGTTTAAATAATTATTCTATAAAGTTTACAGCAGTGGCCATTTAACTTTCATGTACAGTGGGCCTCATAATCTGAAACTACTCCCTTTCCAAAACTAAAACTTAAATGTTTCTTTTTTCTCTGTACAAAAATATGTAAGACTAAGCAGCAAGAATGGGCTTAATGCCCTTTGCTACAGGTTGATGATGACCTGTCAAGTATATCTTCAATTTACTACTGAATGATAATGAAAATGATGATGATAATTATAACAAAAATAAAAGATAATAATGAAATAATAACAAAGAGTCATAATGTACATTATGTAGTATTAAAAGGGAAGAAAAGCCAACTACAAATACACTCGATTTGCATATGTGCTTATGTATGTCGACATTCAATTTGCAGACATTCAGTGAGATTTGAGAAAGCTAGTTTTTGCCGAGTCTTACATTTGCGTGACCCAACGGTGATATAAACAAAAATGTGGTCACCAGTCATGTGGATATTTATTAAGCAACTACACAATGATAAATATGCTTTATTGGGAACATGTTGCTGCACAAAATAATTATGTCGATGGGTATATTTAATTTGTCGAGTGCACACACTCACAGACACATGAATATATAGATGTGTGTGCGTGCGTGCGTGTGTGTGCGTGCATGCGTGTGTGCGTGCGTGCGTGCGTGTGTGCGTGCGTGCGTGCGTGCGTGCGTGTGTGTGTGTGGCCTGATTTATGTATAAGTTATGTAAGAATATCATAGGGTCTCCCATTTCAAGGAACTGGCAAATACTGACCTTTTAGAATTAATATTAGCATCAGTATCAGCCATGCTACTAAATTTGTTTTATGAACATGTATCAGATGGATATGTGGATGGATAGATAGATAGATAGATAGATATACAGATAGACAGATAGATAGATAGATAGAGAGGAAGATGGATAGATAGGAAGTTAGATAGATAAATGGATGATTGGATAGATGGATAGATAGATAAATAGATGAATAGATAGATAGATGGATAGATGGATAGATAGATAGGTGATAGGAAGATAAATAGATGGATAGATAGATAAATA
>NC_061843.1:738653-746153 GCF_019202785.1 Penaeus chinensis | reverse complement strand
TTATCCAAGCCGGGGGAAGTTTGAATGAAAAAACTAAGAAATACGGTAAGGCAAAACAACTACATTTGACGTAGATTGGAATCCCTTGACAAATACGGTTTAATTGTTGTGTCGTGTGAATCGTGTGTTGATTTTTCTCGAATGCACGCAAACTTACAGCAAGGTTGTTTGATTATTTTATGAAGTGTATACGAAATCACAACAGTACACAAACACACGCACACACGCACACGCACACGCACACACACACGCACACTCACACGCACACACACACACAAACACACACACACACACACTTTCTAGAGTTGAACTTTCGATTTTTGATAATGCTGGATTTTTATTTATCCACGAATTATTTATTTGGCTTATATATATATATATATATATATATATATATATATATATATATGTGTGTGTGTGTGTGTGTGTGTGTGTGTGTGTGTGTGTGTGTGTGTGTGTGTGTGTATATTTTTTTTATTTTTCTTTTTTCCAGGAGACACGGCGTTGATGTGGGCCTCTTCGCTCGGACACCTGGAGATCATGAGGGAACTTTTGGCCGCTGGAGCCGAGGTCGACCTTGAGAATAATAATGGTCGGTTTGTGTAGCGGTTTTTCCATCTCTCTCTCGCCTCTGTGTCTCTCTTTCTCTCTCCTCTGTGCCTCGCTTTCTCTTTTCTCCGGGTCTCGCTTTCTCTCTCTCTCTGTCTCTCTTTCTCTTTCTTTCTCCTGTGTCTCTTTCGCTTTCTCTCTCTCGCGGTCTCTCTTTCTCTTTCTTTCTTCTGTGTCTCTTTCTCTTTCTCTCTCTCTGTCTCTCTTTCTCTCTCTTTCTTCTGTGTCTCTTTATCTTTCTCTCTCTCTGTCTCTTTTTCTTTGTATCTTTTCTGCGTCTCTTTCTCTTTCTCCTCATTTATTTATATATCCCTCATTATTTGTTTGTTTATCTATTAATTTATCTGTTTACTTTTTACCTGATTGTAAAAATAATAGTAAAGATAATAAATAATGATAATAGTAATAATAATGATGATAGAACAATCAATAATACAACAAAATAATAATAATAACCCAAATAAAAATCATAACCTTAATAACAATGAAACAAACAACAACAACAACAACGGAATACAAAATGTGCTCCCCCCCCCCCCCCCCCTGCAGGATACACTTCCCTGTCAATGTCCATCACGCAGAATCAACCGGAAGCAGCCAAGATCCTCCTGGCCTTTGGTGCAGACATCAACCAGAGAGCGAAGGATGGTAATTATAAGAATAGGGCTGATATTTTGCTGATGACGAGGATTGGCTGATATTTTGCTAATGCCAAGGATTGGCTGATATTTTGCTAATGGCAAGATTGGCTGATATTTTGCTAATGGCAAGGATTGGCTGATATTTTGCTAATGGCATATTGGCTGATATTTTGCTAATGGCAAGGATTGGCTGATATTTTGCTAATGGCATATTGGCTGATATTTTGCTAATGGCAAGGATTGGCTGATATTTTGCTAATGGCAAGGATTGGCTGATATTTTGCTAATGGCAAGGATTGGCTGATATTTTGCTAATGGCATATTGGCTGATATTTTGCTAATGGCAAGGATTGGCTGATATTTCGCTAATGGCAAGGATTGGCTGATATTTTGATAATGGCATATTGGCTGATATTTTGATAATGGCAAGGATTGGCTGATATTTTGCTAATGGCATATTGGCTGATATTTTGCTAATGGCAAGGATTGGCTGATATTTTGCTAATGGCATATTGGCTGATATTTTGCTAATGGCAAGGATTGGCTGATATTTTGCTAATGGCAAGGATTGGCTGATATTTTGCTAATGGCAAGGATTGGCTGATATTTTGCTAATGGCATATTGGCTGATATTTTGCTAATGGCAAGGATTGGCTGATATTTTGCTAATGGCATATTGGCTGATATTTTGCTAATGGCAAGGATTGGCTGATATTTTGCTAATGGCATATTGGCTGATATTTTGCTAATGGCAAGGATTGGCTGATATTTTGCTAATGGCATATTGGCTGATATTTTGCTAATGGCAAGGATTGGCTGATATTTTGCTAATGGCAAGGATTGGCTGATATTTTGCTAATGGCAAGGATTGGCTGATATTTTGCTAATGGCAAGGATTGGCTGATATTTTGCTAATGGCAAGGATTGGCTGATATTTTGCTAATGGCAAGGATTGGCTGATATTTTGCTAATGCAAGGATTGGCTGATATTTTGCTAATGGCAAGGATTGGCTGATATTTTGCTAATGGCAAGGATTGGCTGATATTTTGCTAATGGCAAGGATTGGCTGATATTTTGCTAATGGCAAGGATTGGCTGATATTTTGATAATGGCAAGATTGGCTGATATTTTGCTAATGGCAAGGATTGGCTGATATTTTGCTAATGGCAAGGATTGGCTGATATTTTGATAATGGCATATTGGCTGATATTTTGCTAATGGCAAGGATTGGCTGATATTTTGCTAATGGCAAGGATTGGCTGATATTTTGCTAATGGCAAGGATTGGCTGATATTTTGATAATGGCATATTGGCTGATATTTTGCTAATGGCAAGGATTGGCTGATATTTTGCTAATGGCAAGGATTGGCTGATATTTTGCTAATGGCATATTGGCTGATATTTTGCTAATGGCAAGGATTGGCTGATATTTTGCTAATGGCATATTGGCTGATATTTTGCTAATGGCATATTGGCTGATATTTTGCTAATGACAAGAATAGGCTGATATGTTGCTAATTAATATCTCTCATCAGGTGACTCTGTCCTGATGGAAGCCGTGAACTTAGGTCGACAAGCGATGGTGGAAGTCCTGTTGAAACATTGTCCAGACATGAGTGTTGAAAACATTAACCGTAAGTTTTGACTCCCTCAATTAACCCTTACACAGTATCATTTATATATATAATTTTAAAGTATACTTCATTGATTTTTTCTTCATGATTTTAACTCCTGAAATGCTCCCATAAAGATTTTAAAGTATTGATTACTGATTAAAACAATAAAAATAAGATAAAATAACCCCTAGATACACCCATAAAGATTTTAGAAGTATTAAGTATATAAATATATTTTTTTCTTCATGAAATTACTTTAAATGCTGCCACAATAATTAAGAATAAAACGTCTGCTTCGATGAGATCACCTGACGAGGAAATATTTTTTTCTCGAAACGTTGGGGATTTTGTTTAATTTTGTCTTTTTCTTTATTTTTTTTTTCTTTTATTTTCTTGTTTTTGTGGTAGTTTCTCCTTTTCGCTTTGTATGGGATTTATTTGGTCCTTCTCGTTGGCCCCTTTCGAGGTTCGTGAGATTGGATATTTAGATTTTATGTTACGTCATTATTATCATTTTTACCATTACTATTTCGTTGTTATTGAGAAACGAAAGAAAGAAAATATGCAAATATAGTTGAGGAAAGAAAGAAAGAAAATATCCAAATATAATTGAGAAAGGAAAGAAAGAAAATATGCTTATATAATTGAGAATGTATAATTTCAAAGTGGAAGAGATGTGATTCTATATAATTCTGATGAAGGTAAAACATACTGATGTAAATATACGTACTGATTTAAATACATTCACTCTCATTCAAGCCCTTTTTGCATCCCCGGGCAGCATGCCAATGTAAATTCACAAAAATGACAAGGCAGTATCGGCTTCAGGTCTAGATAAGACTATGAGAGACGATTTTAGATTAGATAAGACACACGCACACACACACATACACGCATACACACGCACACACACACACACACGCACGCACGCACGCACGCACGCACGCACGCACGCACGCACGCACGCACACACACACACACACACACACACACACACACACACACACATATACACGCATACACACGCACACACACACACACACACATACACACACATACACACATACACGCATACACACACACACACACACACACACACACACACACACACACACACACACACACACACACACACACACACACAGACTTGCTTCAACTAACTAATAATGTAATGAATAATCCACTTTTATTCCACAGGGAAGAATGTCTTCACCCTAGCTCGCGAAAAATTCAATACTGAAATCAGGAATATGATACAAGGTAAGACCTACTTGATATGCATGCTTTAGTGCGTTAAATCCCCGAATATAAGTAACTGGCAACTCCAAGGTACTCGGGTTCTGTCTAATCTCTTTCATTTAATGTGATTAGTTGGCATTTGCTACTTACCTTTACATTTTTACATTAATTATTGTTTATTGAAGAATGCTGCTTTCAACGTTTTCTATATATATATATATATATATATTTTATCAAAACAAACTTAGAAATCGGAGTATCCCAAAGTGCAGCTGAGTTGCCAGTTTGTTCTTTCCTGCGATTGGACGGAGTGTAGTAGCGTGTCGATTCTTCAACTTATGTTGATTGTATAGTCTAATAAATGCAGAACTATCATCATTTGCATTTAGTATAATATTCGATATCAGTTAAATTTCGTATAGGAACGCAATACAATTAAACAAAATAGCTCTGAGTTTCGCTATAATTACTTCTACGTGATTCCTCTTTGACATGTCCGTCCTATTTCTCTTAATACATTGTATGGTTTGTTATATATGCAGTAGTTTGTATTACTCAATTATGGATCACGTAGGGTGCTGTGTACGTAGAGTCTTGGACTTGCTCTTACATCTTTGTTGTTGTGTTATTTGCAATATAAACACCTATAGTTTGTAGTACTAAATAATAGACCACATTCGAGTCGCGGTTCATTTTATCCGAGATCAGCCTTTTGGGTAAGAGACTTTATTTATCATTATTTTCATATCATCTTTGATAATGGACCACTTTGAATCACTTTTGCGTTGTCTATAAGACCACGTATCATTTTCAGATAGTAAGGTGATAAACCATGCTTAATAACACTCATAATAAGAGCATAATTAAGCAGATAAGAGACGCAGGTATGATTACACAATATTAACTTCATATCGTCAGGTAATAAGCCATATATAATTATTTTCACATTATCAGATAAGAGACCCATGTTTAATTAGTACTAATCATTTTTAAATGGTCAGATCATAAACTAGTTGTTTTTTTTATCATGTCAGATAACAGACCATATACGATTACGATCAGGTTATCAGAGACACTAGACCACGCATAATTATTTTTCAAATTGCCTCAAATACTAAACCAAGTGTAATTACTTTGCAAATTGATACGTATACTAGCCCACCCATATTTTTTTTTGTTCTCAAATTATTTCAAATATCAAACCATTCATAATTATTTATCAAATTGTCTCAGATACTAGACTACCCAGTGATTACATCCATAATATCTAGACTTTCTTTCTCTCTCTCTCTCTCTCTCTCTCTCTCTCTCTCTCTCTCTCTCTCTCTCTCTCTCTCTCTCTCTCTCTCTCTCTCTCTCTCTCTCTCTTCTCTCTTTCTCTCTCTCTCTCACACATTTTTCTTGACATTTCAGCTCACGGGGCAACCACATGTCTTGCCGATGGTCACTCTTACATCCTGGGGAGTGTGAAATATGACAGCTGCCGCCAACAACAGTGCTGTCACAGTGTCTGGAGGAATACTGGCCTGGCCCTGCAATCCTGTGGTATGTTTTTTTCTTTTCTTTTCTCTCTCTCTTTTATTTTTATATGTTACATTATATTAGGGATGGAGTGGGTGATGTTTTGTATTTTGTTATTTTTGGCTTAGGGTGTAATGAGTTTTTTTTAGGGGGGGGGGGTGAGTATTGGATTGTCATGTTGATCTTCTATTGTCATTACCGTTGTTGTCATTACTGTTGGTACTATTATTATTAATATTACTGTTACTATTGCTGTAATTATTATCATTATCATTAATATCACCCTCATTATCAACATTACCTTTACTGTTAATATCATCATCATCACCATTATTAGTAATCAGTAGTTTAGTAGTTGAAAAATACATGTTCACGTTTGGAAAAATTCTTTTACTTCGTGTTCTATTTACAGAAATAACACAAAAGAGTATTGGTATAAATCAGTGGCTCTTAACTAAGATTCCCTCGCAGATTTAAAAAAAAAACAAAAAAACTTAGTTTTCTCTACTGAGTATGGATTAGTCCAGTTATTATTCAACTTATGATTTGACCGTGCTCTCGTTAACAGAACAAATATAGTCTGAGAAATTCTTGCTTTTTCCCAAGGGCCCACGCCCCACCCCCCAGGTTAAGAACCACTGGTATAAAGTTATCAATTTGGTACGCACCCGCACACACACAGACATATGTGAGTGCATGTATATTATCTTGTTTGTACACATGCATACATATGTTAGGGTGAGTGTGTATATATATCTTGTCTATGCACTCATACATATATATGTTGAGGTGAGTGTATGTTTATCTTGTTATATATTCACATGGAGATCTGTATGATGGCTGTAAACATATCTACAAATATCAAGAAATAAAAAAACACATTTCTGTCTCATCACCAGGTACTGAGTGCAACACGCCAGGTACTCGCTTAGGCACCTGTGTGCTAGTGAACGAGTGCGTGAGGCTGGAACAGGTGTTTCGCGTGACTAATGCAGCGGGGGATGTGGGACGGACCACGAAGTTCCTCGTCGACCATCGCTGTGATACCAGGTGATTGTGGTGATGAGTTATATGAGTTGGACGGGTTGACTGTTCTGTCTGTCTGTCTCTTTGGGGGCGTCTGGGTCTGTGTTCTATGTTTGTATGGCTGTCTCTTGTCTCTTTCTGTATGTCTGTCTCTCTCCCTCTCCTTCTCCCTCTCTTTCTCCCTCTCCCCCCCCCCTCTATCTCTCTCTCTCTCTCTCTCTCTCTCTCTCTCTCTCTCTCTCTCTCTCTCTCTCTCTCTCTCTCTCTCTCTCTCTCTCTCTCTCTCTCCACTCTCTCTCTCTCTCTCCCTCTCTCTCCCTCTCTCTCTCTCTCTCTCTCTCTCTCTCTCTGTGAGGATTTCACAACACAATCGAACGCGATGAATGGTGCTGCAAGCACTGCGGCGAGCCGAACGCCACACTAGTCCACTACCTAGAAAATTGTGACCATACACAATTCCTGAGACATGGACCGCCCATAACAGCGGCCGTGCTGGTAAAGAGGCTATGCGAAATGCTTACACCATGGCGGCAGGAGCGCTGAAGCAAAGTCTGTGGCGGATTAGTCTTTATTCTTGGTCACACGAAATTATATATATATATATATATATATATATATATATATATATATATCACACGGACACTTCGCGGGTCAGTTTGGTGTCGTTTCGGGTCACTAGCCTCGCGCAGGTCAGGTCAGGTACAGGCTGCTGTAGCCTCGCCCGAGGTACCCACGCCTATTGCGATCGGCAGGAGTGGCGAGGGGCACCGTTCCGTGGACTATCCTCTGTGATAACGTAGGTGTCCGATGTGATTTGGTATGAATATTATTCTGATACCGCTCTTCC
>NC_061843.1:728653-733653 GCF_019202785.1 Penaeus chinensis | reverse complement strand
GCCACCGCCAACGCGAAGAAGGGTCCGAACACCGCCTTCATCCCGACCGGTGCGTTCTGTAAGGAGCCGCAGTTTTTGGTTTCGGTGCTCCAGTCACGCCACCACTTTCGGAGGAGGCCGGTTGACATGATGTCCATCACGCTGCGGGGAGGGAGGGGGGAAGGGAGGGAGGAAGGGGAGGAGGGGGGGAAGGGAGGAGGAGGGAGGAGGGGGAGGGTGGAGAAGGGAAGGAGGGAGGAGGGAGGAAGGAGGAAGAAGGGAAGGATGAGGAGGGGGAGGTGGTGGGAGGAAGGGGAGAGGAGGGGAGGGGGTAGGCGAAGGGAGTATGAGGAGAGGGAGGGGGGAGGAGGGAGGGAGGAATGAAGGGGAGGGAGGGGGGAGAGAGGGAGGAGAAGAAGGGGAAGGGGGAGGGAGGAGGAGAATGTAGAGGAGGGAGGGGGGGAGAGACGGAGGAGAAGAAGGGGAAGGGGAAGGGGGAGGGAGCAGGAGGAGGGGACGAGAGGGAAGAAAGGAGCATGAGGAGGGGGAAATGATAGGAAGAGGGGAGGAGAAAAAGAGGGAAGAAGAGGAGTAAAGGAGGGAGGAAGAGGAGAGAAGAAATATAAGGAAGCAATCGGCTTGATTCAGGCAAATAAGAAGAAAAGACTGTTTTATGTTTCACAATGGTTAAATACTACATCTATCAATTATTGTCATTATCATCATCATTATTATCACCATTGTCATTATAATTATCATCGTTATTACTGTTGCTTCTGTTGTCACTTTATTATCATCTTGTCGTATAACTATTATCCTCATCATCATCGTTATAATCATCATCTTGTGGAAATATTTGCTTGTAATAATAGCTTTCATGACTGGACCGTGCTCTGTATTTTCAGTACATTAATCTCAATGCTGCTCTCTATACGACACATTTAAGTATGATCCATGAGATAAAAAATAATGTTGGTAAATAGAAACGCTTCATTAATATTTTATACAGAGCGAGCAGTTGCAGGCAAAAGTGAAAAGCAAGATTATACACTTTTTTTTTGTGACGCGTTTAGGAAGCTACGTTTACTGTACTTCACTTATAGAAAGTTACATTTCCTGTATCGCGGGAGCAGAAATCTGTGTTTTCTGTAGCTTTAGTGCAAACATTAGCTCTATTATCTTTCCCTCAGGCGTAGAAAGTTACGTTTTCTATAGTGTAGGTACAGGGAGCTCTATTTTCTTTACCTCAGACACAGAAAACTACATTTATACCGTGATGTAAGACATTTTCTATACCACAATAACAGAAAGTTGGTGCAAACAGCTCATCTTCTTAATCTCAATTGCAGAAAGCTACATTTTCTTTACCTATGGTACAGGAAGCTACATTTCTTTATCTATGGTACAGGAAGCTACATTTCTTTATCTATGGTACAGGAAGCTATGTTTTCTTATACGTCAATAGGAAAATCCACATTTTTTTATACCGGGTGTGCAAACAGCTACATTTTCTGTATCTCGGGAGCAAAAAGTTACATTTTCTATACCGCGAGAGGAGGAAGCTACGTTTTTTTTACACCTCAGATAGAGAAAGCAACATTTTTTATAACACAGGTGCAGAATACCACATTTTTTCTACACTGTCAGTGCAAACACCTAAAATTTCTTCCTCTTAAACGCTGAAAACTACAACTTCAACACCGCAAGCGCAAAAATAAATAAATAAGAATCTAAAAAAAATAGAAAAATAAAATCTCCATTTTCTATCCCCCCATACCCAGCCCTACATCACCACCTCTCATACACACAACGCGACTCACACTTTATTCAACACGGGCACCAGAGGCGAATCCTTCTTCAGCATAAAAGAAGCCTGGACGTGGAAGTAAGACGTGGGCAGCATGAACAGCCGACAGTCGTGCCCGTAGCCATAGCGCATAGGAATGCCCCAGCCCATGTGGAGATAAGGCTCCCTCAAAACGCGCTGCATGCCCTCGTCCAGACTGTTCATCAGGGTTTCGTAGTTGTGGTCCTGGATTCTCTGCCAGAGCTTTTGCACGATGTTGTCTGTCGATTCCTTCAAGGCGAAAGAGCATGGGACGGCGGTTCATTTTTATGTTTTTTAGTAGCATGGGTGTTTTTTTTTCTTAAATTCTTGTTTATACATACATACATACATATATATAAATCTATCTATATATATATAAATCTCTCTTTATATATATTATATATATAAATATATCTCTATATATATTTATATATATAAATATATATATATAAATATATAACAATATATATAGATATATATATATATAAAAATCTCTCTCTCTCTCTCTCTATATACATATATATAAATCTATATATATGTATAAATCTATATATAAATATATATATATAAATCTATCTATCTATCTATATATATAAATCTATATATATAAATATATATATAAATCTATAAATATATATAAATATATATATGTATATATATAGATATAAATATATATATAAATATATATTTTTAATATAAATATATACATATATATACATATAAAAATATATATATATATATATAAATATACATATACATATATATACATATATATGTGTGTATATATATATATATATACACATATATACATATACATATATATGTATATATATATATGTATATATATATGTATGTATATATATACATATATATATATTTATATATATATATATATATATATATATATATATATATATACCTCAACCGACGCCTAAACCTCTTTCCCAACTCACGCTGAAGTAGAGATGCGGCGCCGCCCCCTTCTCGAAGCCAAGTTTCAGCGAAGGATTCTGGTAGATGTCGTAAAGTGTCGACAGCTTGGGCGGTGAAGGACCCGCAGTCAGACTGGAGACGAGGTCGCTTGTGTAATAGGCTAGAAGAAGCACTTGTAGCATGAGACCCATCAGGATCACCAGACGGCATGACGCGCTTTCTATGGGCTGTGATGTGCCTGTTTAAAACGTGTTTTGGGGGTGGTGTTACTGAAGGTTTTTCTGATTGGTTGGTTGGTTTATTTCGTATGGAATATCGACTTGATTTTGTGATACGATGTATTTTTTTTTTTTTTTTTTTGGTATCAGTTGTCAGTTTGATTTAGGATGGATGTGTTTAAACAGGTGATGTCGTTTATTTGATATGGTAGAGACTTATACAATGTAAGTTTATGGCTAGGGGTGTTAGTAGTATAAAATCAGTAACACAGATCGGCGAGTGGTGTAGATTCGGTACAAGACATTACGGAAAAAAGAAAGAAATAAAGCGTTGGTGTATGAAATAGGAAAAAGATGAAATTAAAGTCAGGTGAAACTCTAAATACATCAAGTTTGTAGTATCGTCCTAATCTCAACGGAATTAAAGATTCGTCCGACCCAAAACCTATAATAATTAGTCAAAACCTCACCAACTTGGTACAGACGAATCTACTGCATGTCACTCGCAACAACTTGAAATTAAAGTATCCCTCAACACACTTTCAATTTATCTTTTTTTCCCTTATTGTCCCTATGCTTGTATTTACTTCTAGAAAAAGGTATGGATGAGAATGAATATCTTCACAATACAAGAGATATATTTAACCGGTTTCGAATATATCTCCATCAGAAATATTAATTGCATTTCTAACGAAGATATAATCGAAACCGGTTCAATATATCTTTTGCACCGTATGGATATTAATTTTCATTCATATCTTTTCTACACTTATCAACACGAATACAGTTCACTTGTATTGGGGAGGCATCCGTCCACATTCAAACCTCATCTACATTTATCAACACGAATATAGATATATGTATATTTCACAGTACACACGAACACTCACTCTCCTTAAAGCTCACCTTGGCCGGCAACAAAACCAATTATCACAGTCGCCGAATCGAGGAAGGTGAAAGAAGGCTGTCGAGGGGAGAGGCGAGTCGTCAGGTACAACAGAAGAACAAGAACAAGAACAGTTCCGGAAATAGTTGCCCAGGCCGGTAAGCTGAACTGCTTGGTGTAAACTATCCACATGTGGTCGTCGTTCGAGGGTTTCCTCATGAATATCCGATAGCTATGAAGGAAATGAAATATATATGTGTGTGTGTGTGTGTGTGTGTGTGTGTGTGTGTGTGTGTGTGTGTGTGTGTTATTGTTCGTTTTAAGTGATAGGTTTCCTCGTGATAATCCGATAGCAAAGGAAGGAAAAAACTTTTTTTTTCTTGTTTCCTCGCGAAAATCCGATAATTGTGGAGGAAAACGATAGTTTTTTCCTGTTTCATCATGTTTAAGAGATAGGTTGCCTCATAAAGAGAAAAATAGGTTTTCTTGTTTGTGGATCGTAAGATAGAGGGAAAGAGGAGGAGGAGGAGGAGGAGGAGGAGGAGGAGGAGGAGGAGGAGGAGGAGGAGGAGGAGGAGGGAGAGGTAGGGGAAGGAGAAGGAGAAGAAGGAGAGGGAGGGGGAGGGAAAACAAGAGGGAGGGATAGATAGAGATCAAACAAAAACACACAAACAAATACGCAATCAAATCAACAGCAACCCATAAACACATACGCCCACCCGATGCAAATCCTCAAACAGCAAACAACAGATTGATTAATCAAAACCAAACAAACGGAAAAAACATTCAAAACAAAACAAACACAAGTCATTCAAAACGAAAACCAAAAAATGAATCAAACCAAAACAAAACTCTTCAAAACAAAAACCAAAAAAAAAAGAACACCAAAACAAAAACAAAAAACACTCATCAAAAACAAACAAACAAACAAACAAAAACCCCACCCAAAAAACCACAAAAAAAACCAAAAACCCAGGCCCCTCCCCTCAAAAAAAAAAAAAAAAAAAAAAAAAAACACGCAAACCCACTCTCTCGTAACCAAGCATCGACGCCCCACGAGCAACACACCCACCCACTCGACACGACGCCCTACGAGCACATACCCACTCGACACGACGCCCTGGAGATAACTGACAGCCTCGCTCCTCTTCTTGGT
>NC_061843.1:711153-721153 GCF_019202785.1 Penaeus chinensis | reverse complement strand
GAATGACCTAGGAGAGGATTGGCAGAGAGATGAAAGCCACGATAATTCTGCACCGTTGTGACTCCCGCAGAGACGCAGCAACTAATTCAGAGTATATTCTTAAACTAGTTACGTATATACTGCATTCTCTTCATATTTTACTCCGCAGTTTCCTAGGTACCTTCCATGCCCTCCATTGGTATCGGGCCCAAAATTTTAGGGAATCTCTGTATAGAGATACTAGTGAGTGAGAGGAATCCATCAATACTACTATGCTCGTGGTCGGTTATGCGAAGGTATTCTGTATATTTACCATCGGGCGCTCTGTTTGTAATTTTTACTTTGTATTTATTTTGCATTCACGTATTTTTTAAATACAATATTCCGTGACGATTGTGGGTACACAGTCCACGAAGGATGATGTTGCCGCACTCAAAGATTAGTGGATTTTAACAAGAAATGGAGGATAAGGAAACGGATGGTTACTTGTGCATGAAGTATTTACAGAATACTATACAATATCAAATATGATAATTGATGTGTTAGTCCCCTCGATCCTGGATTTGTTGGAGACGCCACGCGAGTCTATCGGCAAACCTCTGTAGATGGTCTGATTTGAGAGAATCCCAAGCATTTCGTAGCTGTGCTTCCGGCTCGGACACTTTAAATTGCACAACCACTAGGCCACTCTTTAATGATCCACCACCTCACTCCCCCCCCCCCCAAAAAAAAAAAAACAAAAAAACAAGTTCATCATGGGAGGGTGGTTTCGATGAACAGGGTCTGACTCTGGTTTCATCCAGATATTTTGACTGCTTGAATCATTCGCCTGGAATGTGTCAATTCATCAATCCACAATACCTTCCGGAATGCTCCAATGGTTCTGTCGGTTAATGTTACCGAGAGCGACGCACGGAGGTAGAGCAAAATGGACATTGCCATCTTGTAGAGCATAAAAAATAGAGTAGGAATCTATACAACTAAATCTGCAGCGGCCTCATATTTCCCGGGAAATGACAAAAATAGGCTCTGCAGGGCACCTCTCTGAGGCTAAGTGCCCATCCATGTTTACCTTGCCAGGACCAAAACAAATGTGACGCGTAACTCCTCATTGCGATCTACGAAGTAGTCCATGTATTACTACGCGCTTGTGAAAACGATTATTTTGTAATTACCAGAGTCTGATTTTCCGAATTCGTGTATTTAATGAATTGTTTTACTGTTATTATACTTCTTTTACGTGCTTTGGTAATTATTTACAGTATTTTGCACAATAACCATATGCGCATGTGCGTTTTTCCACCGGGAGATTTGACACTTCGTCAGGCGCCATTAGTTCCGAAACACCGGTGAGAAGTGTCACATTTTAAGAGTTGCGTCGATTCCGGGTCATTTTTAAGGCCGTATAGTGGATATATAGAACAATTAGATAACTGCATCTATCTCAGCTTGATATTTGAGCCCAACAAGTGCCCCAAATGTCGAAAAAGTGATTACAAACCAAGGAACTCGGACCATAGACGGAAGCGAAGAAAAGTTCGATCTTTCGCAATATACAGGTATGTGGTTTTACCCTGGGCGGTTCCAAGGGCAGAGCACCTAGGCTAGGGAATATATAGATCATATTTTCTTAAAGCCACGGGGGTCCAGGGGGCGTAGCCCCTTGGCTAGGTGAATATAATTAGGCTAGGCTAGGTTAGGGTAGGTTAGGTTAGCTTAGGCTAGGTTAGCTTAGGTTAGGTTTGTATATTACTAGGGTGTCCAGGGGGCATAGCCCCCTGGCTAGGTGAATATAATTAGGCTAGGCTAGGTTAGGTTAGGTTAGGTTTGTATATTACTAGGGGGTCCAGGGGGCGTAGCCCCCTGGCTAGGCGCATATAATACTACAGGGGTCCAGTGGGCAGAGCCCCCTGGCTAGGGAATATATACATCATAGTGTATGAAAGCCACAGGGTTAAGGTTAGGTTGGTTTATTGTTTAGGACGCATTTTACGATTAACACAGGGGATCTGGATAATGTGAAATCCCGTAGGTTTTTACCGAGCGTTGGGTTTGATTCCCGTAGTTTTTCGAAAGTTGGCGCGTTAATCCGTAGACTTCTAGAGGTGGCGGGGCGTCCGTAGAGTTTCACTGGCCGATTTCCTTCGTTTTTTGTGCTTGTCAGGACAGAAATTTGGCTCAGGTTTTCGAAAAATCGACTTTTAACGTTTCATAAATCACTTTTTTCGATTTCTGCAGGTTCCTTTTGACATCCAGTGCCATCCATTATCCCCCCCCCTTCAACCCCCGGTTCCCCACGCATCCCCCAAGATCGTTGGGTAGAGGAAACAAACAAAAAATCTGATTTTGGAACTTAGTCTCTGAGAGGAAGCGTCGCTCTCGGTAACATTTCCCAAAACAATGATACCGTTTTACTTAGGTTCATTTATTGTAATACTTTCATTTCGTAACTAGAAAAAATCCGCATAAACTCACATGAAGGTAATTTTCTATCTACATTATAATGTCTGACAATACACGAGTAATACCATCATAAAATCGAGTATTTACAGTAACTATGACATTTCTTACTCTGCGCAAATCGATGTGTCTGGTCCATATTACGGGCAAGAGGGAACTGAAGAATTGCGCGCGATTTTCAAAATCAACAATGTTACCAAATGAACAGCACACGAAACCTTTTGAAACTTTTTTTCTATACCACATGCTATACCTTCAGCCGAGTCTTAGACAACTGCCTAAGATATTTTTGTTAGGAGTCATACTCAAATTTGCTGAGCCAAAGGCGTATGAAGATAATCACACACCAGTAATGATATAGACTTCGGAGGCCCATTATGATTTATTATCAACCATTAATTGATCCGCTTTCTACATATTTACAACACTTTTCTACTCGAATATACAAATGGTGCCGGAAGGCTTCACAGATGATTCAATAACAATCTTTGGTTGCCCAAATTTTAGTTGAATATATAGAAAGTGTAATGACGTCATCACGAAAGTAGGATTTATTGAAATGTGTAGTTTTAACATACTACTGGAATCGGTCTTCATCGAATCTATCGATGTAAATGTTTATTATATTACCAGTAACAACAGATAGCCTTTTGTGAATACCGCCCCTAATTCTTTCTCATCACAAGCAGTTTTGATGTAAATGTCTTGTGAAAACCTGATTGTTATGCACGAAACAAATACTGAAAATGCAAAATGAATAGATATCCATTTAATTTTATCTAACAACTGTGGGGGGGGGGGGGTTTGGTTTGCGAAGTTCTAGCTTCGCCCGGGCCTTCTAGATATGGCCCGGCCTGTGTCAGCTTTTTTACGGCTGTCTCATTGAGTTGTCTGACACTCGGTGCTTACCGTGGCGGCGGGATTGCCAGCAAGCGCTCCTGCCGCCATGGTGTAAGCATTTCGCATAGCCTCTTTACCAGCACGGCGGCTGTTGTGGGCGGTCCATGTCTCAGGAATTGTGTATGGTTACAATTTTCTAGGTAGTGGACTAGTGTGGCGTTCGGCTCGCCGCAGTGCTTGCAGCACCATTCATCGCGTTCGATTGTTGGGATAATCTGCCATGCACAGTGGTAACCTAGGCGCATTCTGTGAAGAATGACTTCGGTACCTCTGTTGCTTACTTCAGAGAGTGCCAGTAGTTCAGAGCCTGTGGCGTCTGAGTACCAGCTGGCCGAGGGGGAGGTTCTCGTTTCCTCTCTGTGGAGCTGCCGTAGGAAGGTACGACCGACCAAGGCACACTTCTCCATAAGTAATTTTCGGCTCGGTTTTATCGTCATGGGATTTGGGGGCATACCCCTGCCAGCGGCAGCTAGTCTGTCAGCAAGCTCGTTCCCTCTGATGCCGATGTGGCTTGGGACCCAATTGATGATAATTCTTCTACCCTGAGCAAGAATTCTCTGTGCCATTGTGAGAATCGTGGTCAGTAGGTAGATGTTGTCTGTGGGTGAGCTGTGCTGAAGACAGTCAATGGCTGCCCTGGAGTCTGTGTGTATGACCACGTGTCCTTCCCTTAGGGACGCGTGGCCTAGGGCTCCCATGATTGCAACTGCCTCTGCCTGTAGCGAGGAGGCGTTGTCTGTTACCCTCATGGATCGCGTGGCATCCCTAGCTGCAAAGCCGGCGCCTGCAGTGTGGCTCAAGGGATCGACCGATCCATCCGTGTAGTATGTTCTACTACCCGGAGGAGTGATGGCTGCAATGACCCTGTGGGCTTCTGCCTTTAGGCTAGGCATGGGGTATAGGCTCTTTTTCATTGACAGGTTCATTATGTTGAACTCTATCAGGCTCAGTGCCCACGGCGGGGCTTCGGCAAAGTCGGGGTGGGGGGAGTCCATGCCCTTAGCAAGAAGCTGTTCTTTGAGCTGATGGCGTATCAACACCCTGGCTGTATGAGACAGCCAGGAGTTGTTTGCAACGAGCTCGTTGTCTTGTTCGAGGCATCTGACTAATTTTTGTCTTAGGCTTGTGTTCCTGGGAGCCTGGATGACCTTTGACAGAAATTGTGTTGCCGTTAGATCGATTCGTGAGTCCAGGGGGAGAAGGTTTGCCTCCATCAGGAGGTTGAGGACCTTCGTCCACCTCGGGGCACCCAGAATGATCCTGGCAGCTTCATTTTGGACTGTTTCTAATTTGTCTGTGTGCTTTTTCTTTGCAGCAATTAGAGCGACTGAGGCATAGTCCACAATGGGCCGGACAGCATGTACATAGAATGATCTTAGTACTTTGTGTCTGGCCCCTATGCGTCTCCCAGTCATTGCTCTCATGACAGACAGTCTTGCTTTGGTTCGGTCAACCAGGTACTGGACCTCCTTATGGAAGGAGAGGGTCCGGTCTATCCTTACCCCAAGGTATAGGTAGTCCTTGACCCATTCTAATTCCACTCCCTGGATTTTCAGTCTTGTGCCTCAAACTCTCTGTCTTAAAGCCATGGCTTTGGATTTGGCAGCAGAGATCTTTAGTCCCGTCCTACAACACTCCTCTGACACGAGGTCCAGACAACGCTGGGCTTTATTCTGGCTGCGTGGTCCAGTGGAGGTGATAGCGAGATCGTCTGCATACGAGATGATCTGGCACCCCACTGGGAGGTTTATGTTGAGGATACAGGACATTAAAGTGTTGAATAGGGCTGGACTGAGAACCCCACCCTGTGGCGTTCCATTTTCGAGCGGCATGTGCTGCGATAGGTGACCCTGGAATTTGACATTGGCAGTCCTGTTCCTGAAGTAGTCACCTATCCAAGCCAAGAGCTTTCCTCTGATTCCCTTCTGGATCAGGCTTTCCTGAATGGCAAGCGGACTTGCCAGTTCAAAAGCCTTCTCCAGGTCAAGGAATACCACCACAGCTGGGCCCTTGCTGATTGTGCTTAAGAGCGTGGCTAAGCTGTGTGCTGTGCCCATGCCCCTTGTGAACCCGTGCAGGTGTTCGTGCGGGGGTCCCGTTTTCCATTGAAGCCGGTTTAGTACCATCCTCTCAGCCGTCTTGGCCAGGCAGCTGAGCAGAGAGATGGGGCGGTACTTCCCCGGCTCCTTTGGTTTTGGGACGGGAACTATGGTAGCCCTCTTCCAACTCTGGGGTAGAGTGGAAGTTTCCCAGGACTTGTTGATGAGTTGCAAGAGTGCACGCTCACCTGCTAGTCCTAGGTGGGTGATAATGGGGTACGAGATCCCATCAGAGCCCGGGGCTGTGTTGGAACTGGTTTTATAGGCTTTCCTTAGTTCCCTCAGAGAAAAGATAACGTCTGAGTTATCGGGTTCGGCTGCCCTTTCTCTGATCTGAGCGTGTCTGTCTGGCTGTAGACGCTCTTGTCTTGCCCTCAGCTCGGCTGGCAGACTGTTGCTGCTCGTTCTCGCAGAGAACTCGTGCGCCAGTCTGTTAGCCTCTGCTTGGGGGTCGTGATGGGTGCACCTCGGGGCTGAGCGGCTGGTAGCTCGCTTGACCCGTTGCCACAGCTCTGAAAGGGTGGTTTGGTGGTCGAAGGACTCACACCATTCCAGCCACTTTTCCTGCCTGACTCTGTTGGCAGTTTCCTTGGCATCCGTGACAGCTTCCCTTAGGAGGGATAGGTTGTCAGGGGTTCTTTGCCTTCGGAATAGTTTTCGGCACATGTTCACCCTGTGGTTGACCTCCCTGATCTCGTCATTGAAGTACCAGGCGTCTTTGTGACTTCTGGACCCAGGCCGAGTTTTGGGTATGGTCTGTGAGGCTGCTTCATTAATGGCGTTTAGCAGGCTGGCTTCGAGCACTTCCACATTTTCGCTTTGTGGGGGATTGTTGCATCTCAGACAGAGGGCCAAGGCGTTTTGAAACGCCTGCCAGTTGGCCTTGTCTGTTTTCCATCTTGGATTTGGTCTTAGGATTTCGGCTGGGCCAGCATCCATGAGGGTAGTTATAGTGCCGTAATGGTCACTTGTGACGGTCTCATCGACACACCAGCCAATCCTCCCCACCAGAGTCGCAGTGGCCAGGGTGAGGTCTAGGACCCCTCCTCTGACATGCGTTGGCTCTTGGGTGTTGAGGAGAGCGATCTCAGGGAATGTCTCTAGCACGTCGGCTATGTGATAGCCGGCCGCATCCGGTGCCCGGCAGGGAGCCAGGATGGGGTGGTGTGCATTGAAGTCTCCCCCTATGATCACTCGGTCGTGTGCAGCAGAAGCACAGACCTGGCTGATGTCTAAGCTTTTACAGCGTGGCCGGCTGTACACATTGTACAGTTTGAGGGGCCCCCCGGCCAGGTGAACCTCGACGGCAAGGGATTCAACATCATCTCCACAGTGCGATGCATCGGCTATTGCGGAGCAGGGGATTGTTGCTCTCACAAGGGTGATCAAGCCTCTCTTGCCAGGTGTTCGTGGCAGTGTGAAGGCATGGTACCCTGAGAAGCGAACAGTGTCCACTGTTAATGTCTCCTGGAGCATGACAATGTCAATGTTCCTTGATCGCACTACTGCTTGGAGAAAAGCGTTCTTTGCAGAGAAGCTATTGATGTTCCACTGTAGGATGCTTAGATGGTGTGTCATGATGTTACTCAGTGATAGTTACATCAGAGACATCGTCGGAGTCTGACAACTCCATTGTGAGGTCCTCGCTAGTTGAGGGCTCCTCGTCTGTTGTCAGGCTATCCTTGGGTCCACTGGGGGGTGGAGAGCCTTTGGTAGCTCTGACTTTGGTTGGTTCGGCTTTTCTCTCAGGCTTTTTCTTGGCTGGCCTTGCTGGCCTTGCCTGGGCAATATCAGCGTGATCTGGCTCTGGCTGCACAGATTCAGCCTGTTTTGGCTCTGCCTGTGAAGGCATGGCCTGGTTTGGAGTGGGGAGGGGAGTCTCGTCCTGGGGTGAGGGTGAGGCTGGTTTTTCTCTAGTCAGCTTTCTTCCCTTCAGGGCTGCGACAGTCTGGGTCATTGCCGTCATGGCGACCGAAACTGCCTTCTCGGCCTCCTCACTCGACCTCCCCAGGGCTGTTGCTACTGCTGTGACAACAGCAGTTAACAGGAGAGTCATATCGTCCTCGTCAAAGAGGAGATGATCATCTGTTGGGGAGGTTTTTGTGGTGCTCTTAGAAACTTTTTTCTTTAGTTTCTTTTTCTGCACCTTTGGCATTGTCGGAAACTCCTTTTTGTTGGAGACATCCGGTGTCGGCTGGGGGGCGGCTTCCTTCCTCTTAGGAGGTCGGGGGGCCTTTTCGCTTTTGTTCCTTCCCCAGACATGGGTGCCCGGTGGGGCAGGAACAAAGTCTGATCGGTTTTGAGCAACCTCTTGTCGCCTGAGGGCCGCCTTTTTCCTGACAGAGCAAGTCAGGCTCCAGGCATGATGCTTCTTGGCACAGTTGGGACATTTGGCTGTTGTGTCCCTCTTTTCCTCTTTGTATGCCTTGAGGCATACCTCTGTGTTGTGTGCCTTGCTACAGACACCACATTTAGGCTTGGCTGTACAGTTAGCCTTGTGGTGACCGTATTTCTGGCACTTGAAACACCGAAGTGGTTCTGGCACATACGTTCGAAGGTTGTAGGTGCCCCAGTTACCCAGATCAAGGGTAGTGGTTGGGGCACCTTTCATGGTCACCAGGACTTGCCTGGTTGGGGTCTTCCCCTTCGACATTCGGGAAGCCTGCACGACCTGTGGGTGTGAAGCGATCAGCTCCACATCGTACGAGACTGAGAAGCCAAGTAGCACCATCTTGGTTCTCTTTTCCTCGGGAATTAGTGGGGAAAGACTCACTTTCCTCCCATCAGTTAGCTCCTTCGTTTCCCGGAGGAAATTTAAGGTAGCTTGATCTTTGGGCATTATGATCATGCCCTGATCTCGGGCGACCCGGATCGACAACCGGATTTTCCGTTGCAACTCCAATGCCCTGACCAATTGGTAGGCATTGTCGAAGCCTTCGGGTTTAGCTGGCACTTTGAACTGGGTGAAGCGTTTAGGGGGTCCCGACTCTTCATCAGAGTCGGTATCCGGCCTCGGACGCTTCGGCCCGCCCTTTCGGCTTTCGGGCTTGTTTGAGGAGGCAGGAGCTGATGCGGCTGGTTCAGCCTGCTCTCCCCTCTCAGTCGGGGAGGCCGTCTGTGAACTCAGGGGCCTCCCTGGCTTAGCTGCTGGCCTGGAGAGGCCAGCTCGCGAGTCAAGATCTTTGACTATTCGGTGGACAGACCCATTGGCTTCGGTCTTGTCCACCTTAGCAGCAGGTGTGACAGTGTCATCCTGTGCTTGGGGCTTTCTTTTGCCACCGGAAGGCGCATATGCCTTCATGGTGACTACCGTGGTCTGGGCCTTGCGCGGTTCGTCAACTGTAAGTTCAGTCTGAGGGGGGTGTTTGATTGTTTTTTCCATGAATTGGTAAGTGCTTCATCCTCTCACGCCCCCACCCACCACGGAGTCCAACAAGGGGAAGCTGAGTGTCAGAACCAGTGTCTAACAGCAACAGGAGTGATGAGAGGATATACGCAGCCAATAGCCATTGTGACGGCACTCACGGACCATTGTGAGTGCCAATGGCGGCATGACTGCTTGACCCTAGCCTCCCGGGGGAGACCAGCCGATTGACCGTGACCGGGCCGGGATCAGGCCGCCTGTCTTGCTGGAATAGAGGACCAAAGAGGCGTGTTGCTAGCCGCAGGGCGTACTCGTTCACGGCATCGCTCAACCTCCAGGACTCCCGTCTCCACAGCGCACAAGGCTGCCACGCACGGCAAACGCGTGGGTAGGTGTAAACCCCTGGGGAGAGACCAGAGGGGATGCCCTTCCACCTGCGAGACATCATTGTTTGGAGCCTTTTTGCTCAGCCCTCTGAGGCAGCCACCCAAAGGTTGCTTCACCGCAGTGAGGGAAGAGGAGTCTTGCACTTTTACCAGGCAGTTCCTTTCATCCCTCTGAAGCAACCACCCAAAGGTTGTTTCACCTCAGTGAGGAAGGAAAGGACCTGTGTCTTTTCAAAGTAGTTCCCCCTTCCCTCTAAAACAGCCACCCAAAGGTTGTTTCACCTCAGTGAGGGAAGGGAGGTTTTGCGTTCTTGTCAGGCACTTCCTTTCGTTCCCCTGAAGCAACCACCCAAAGGTTGTTTCACCTCAGTGAGGAAGGAAAGGACCTGTGTCTTATCGAAGTGGTTCACCCTTCCCTCTAAAACAGCCACCCAAAGGCTGTTTCACCTCAGTGAGGGAAGGGAGGTTTTGCGTTCTTGCCAGGCAGTTCCTTACATTCCTCTGAAGCAACCACCCAAAGGTTGTTTCACCTCAGTGAGGAAGGAAAGGACCTGTGTCTTTTCAAAGTGTTTCCCCCTTCCCTCTGAAGCAGCCATCCAAAGGCTGTTTCACCTCAGTGAGGGAAGGGGGGTTTTGTCCTTTTTGTCAGCTGGTTCCTTTCATCCCTCTGAAGCAACCATCCAAAGGTTGTTTCTCCTCAGTGAGGGGGGGGCGGTACTCGAAAACCATTCCGGACGTCTAGACGGGAGCGGTCGCCTGTGTGAAGGGCAGGGCCACAAACCGACCGAGAAGCGGGGCGGCACGGGGAATGG
>NC_061843.1:686153-706153 GCF_019202785.1 Penaeus chinensis | reverse complement strand
ACTTCACTTTCCCCCTCCTTTCTCCCTACCCCCCCTCCTTTCTCCCTCCCCCCTCCCCCCTCCTCTTTCCTCCCTCCCCCCTCCTCTTTCCTCCCTCCCCCCTCCCCCCTCCTTTCTCCCTCCCCCTCCTTTCTCCCTTCCCCCTCCCCCCTCCTTTCTCCCTCACCCCTCTCCTTTCCCTTCTCCCTCACCCCTCTCCTCCTTTCCCTTCTCCCTCACCCCTCTCCTCCTCCTTTCCCTTCTCCCTCACCCCTCTCCTCCTCTCCTTTCCCTTCTCCCTCACCCCTCTCCTCCCCTCCTTTCCCTTCTCCCTCACCCCTCTCCTCCCCTCCTTTCCCTTCTCTCCCTCACCCCTCTCCTCCCCCTTTCCCTTCTCCTCCCCCTTTCCCTTCTCCTCCCCCTTTCCCTTCTCCTCCCCCTTTCCCTTCTCCTCCCCCTTTCCCTTCTCCTCCCCCTTTCCCTTCTCCTCCCCCTTTCCCTTCTCCTCCCCCTTTCCCTTCTCCTCCCCCTTTCCCTTCTCCTCCCCCTTTCCCTTCTCCTCCCCCTTTCCCTTCTCCTCCCCCTTTCCCTTCTCCTCCCCCTTTCCCTTCTCCTCCCCCTTTCCCTTCTCCTCCCCCTTTCCCTTCTCCTCCCCCTTTCCCTTCTCCTCCCCCTTTCCCTTTTCCTCCCCTCTCCTCTCCTCCCCGCAGACGACGCCTTCTTCAGGACCCGCTCCGCGACGGGCGGGCTGCTCCCCAACCCGCGCGTCGTGAGCCTGGCCGTGCGGAATCTGCCCCCGGCGCGCCCCACGGAGCACAACGTCATGGTCATGCAGACGGGCCAGTTCATCGACCACGATTTCGTTCTCACGCCCGTTGTTCGAGGTTAGAGGGCGGCGGCGAGAGGTCAAAGTTCATGTGGGTTTTTTTCCCTGTCGGAGGGATATTTTATGAGCTGGGTTGGTGTTGTATTTTGAGTTCGCGCGAGCTAGTGTCATTTCGTCGACCACTACTTAAAAAAAAAAATGTTTTGCTGTTGTTTCTTTTCTTATTTCTTTCTTTTCATTTTTTCTCTTTAAATTTATTCATAAATTTGTAATGGTAATGCATTGTTTCATTCACCACGATCTAGTACTTCACACCCTACGAGCAAGGTCGGTCAAAGGTCTCATTATTGGCGATTTATGTTCAGTTTTATTTGGTTAATTCAAAGTTCAGATTGTGTGATTGTTTCAGATTTTTTGTCGGATTCTAATTACACGAGGATCATCCTATTAATGTCTCGTATTTCCTTACGTATATACTCTTCCTCCCCGTGGGCTGCCATATTTTCTTATCAGTTTGGAAGGGAACCTTCCAGTAGCTTGTACATTCCTTCGCTCATTCCTCTCCAAATATTCTCAGGCGCCGACGACAAACCACTGGAATGTAAGGATTGCAGCTCGTGGACCAATCCTGGATGCGTGCCCATTCCCATTCCTCGAAACGACCCCTTCATGTCCGCCCACGACGCCAAGACCGGGAAGCTTCGGTGCCTCCCCTTCACGAGGTGGGGCCGGGGAGCGGATCTGTTGTTCTTATTCTTATTATTAGTAGTATATGGTTTTGTTGTTATTTATGACTGTGTGTGTATATTGGTCTCTATATCAAATGTACAAGAAAACCACTAATTATCTAGCAGGTCCAGAGCAAAACTCACAAATGGGGGACACGGGAAAAAAGGAATATGACCCTTGTGTACTTACGCGGTCCTGTAGGCTGCTGACAACGATTCTTGAGCGGAGGCAGGAACGTGAGTTCTACCACCCTGAACACCAGCTATAATGGGCTCTTAACTCAAATGTACAAGAAAACCACTATATTATCTGGCAGGTCCAGAGGAAAACTCGGTATCCGTTTAACAGCTTTATTGAGAAACAGACACGTAGTAGGCGGAGGTATGGTAGTCGTGGTGGAGGCGGCGGCAGCTCCTCCGGGCGAAGGGGAGGAGGTGCTCGCGGTTCATGGGTCGGACTCGTTCTGCCTCCCTCGGGTCAGGCTGCGTCGCTCCTCCCTAGCTTTTTGCCCAGGGCGTGGGAACTCCGCTGGTCTCCGTAGGCGTATCCCCTCCAGAGCGTATCCTGTTATCGCCGAAGTGAGGTCAGGTCGCCCAGCCGCCCCGGAGGGCTCCCTGATTAATGATAGTGATACAGCTGCCCCGGTGGCTCCTTGATTAATGAATGTCAGTGTGTGTGTGAGGAAGAGAAAGGATTTGAGTATTACCATTTTTTTTTTTTTTCTTAAGATATTTTTTTTTTTTGAGAGAATGAATCCAATATCACACATTTTTGCATTTTTTTTTCTTATAACATGCATGTCCAAGAAAATGAGTATCCCCCCCCCCTTCCCATTTTTTTTCTTCACTAAATTTTCGGAATAACCTTACCCAAACGATATAAAAATCTCCGGAATAACGTTACCCAAACGATAGAAAAATCTCCGGGTCATGTGCGAATTGTCTGTGGAATTATGCCAAACTTCTTGCTAAAATGGCACCATTGTGTCAAAAAGTTGGCATTCGCCTTTTGTTACTTTCCGTCAAAGTCTGGCATGATTTGGCATCGTTACAAGTGGAGTATTCGTCCTGCAAGCCGAGAATGGTGGGTATTATGTATGCCAGACGTCAGAATGATAGCCAGTATTATTCACGGGAAGGGGGAATTAAGAATTGTATCGAAGCAATCGTTGCTCCAACCAAGCCCACTTCCAAGTGCATTTCTCAGCGTTGCCAATGTGCAAATCGCGCCACTATCGACCTAGGCATCCGAACACTTTTCGCTTCCCGCCTCCCCCCCCCCCCCATTTTCGCTTCGCTTTCGCTACCCATTTCCCCATCAAAATGAGTTCTGAACCGTGTCGACTTTCCTTCCAGAACCGTCGTCAGAGGTCGACCTAATGGCTTTGGTCGTCACACGGTCGACCAGATCAACACCAACACTGGATTTCTGGATTTGTCGACGGTAGTTTGTCCTGTCCTTAGATTTTTGTTTGTTTGTTTTGGGGACTCTTAAAGAACGTTGCGTCGGTGCATTGAAATAGATTTCGAAACTCTTTTTTTTTTCTTAATTATTGTTTTTACACAGGTCTACGGCACCAGCGACTGCCGCATGAACCGCCTGCGACTGTTTGCCAACGGTCACATGACTGAGACTCGGGTCATGAACTTCGACAAAGGGGTTTTGCCTCTGGTTCCTGGCGACTTGTTCGAGGACTGCCGTACGAAGCATAACAAGTGCTTCATGGCAGGGGATGACAGGTGAGGATCTTTTTCCGGGTTGTGTAGTGGAGTTAGATGGATGGTTAGATCTTGTTCCGGGTTGTGTAGTAGAGGTAAATGGATGTTTAGGTCTTGTTCCGGGTTGTGTAGTAGAGGTAAATGGATGGTTGGGTCTTGTTCCGGGTTATGTAGAAGAAGTAGATGGCTATTTGTTTTTTTGGAGTGGGTAGTACAGGTTATGGATGCGTATGTCTTTCCGGGTTCCGTATTAGAGGTAGATGGATGTTTAGTTCTTGATATTAAAAATGGCTAACCATTGTACCGGTGTAATTGCAGTATCCTATATCTAGGTTTCATTGAGTGATTGATGTATTACTATTTCCTAAGTATTTGTCATGAAAGTAACTTTAACTATCAGTGGTCATTATACAGATATTGTACAACTATTTTACATCTTCAAAAATGGATTTCAGCGATTTAGCAAATTAAGTTTTCTACGTTTTACCATTCTCGTTGCGAAAGCCGATTACATATTTACAAATATATCCATCTCGTCGACAATTTTAACGACCTCTAATACACCTACTAAGCATTAACGAAAACTTATTTAATCTTATCCCGATCCTCATTTTTTGTTTACCGCAGGAGCAACGAACACCTTGGCATAATGGTCACTCACATACTGTACCTTCGTGAGCATAATCGCATTGCAATGGGGCTCGCGAAAATCAACCCCCACTGGGACGACGAGAGGATCTATCAGGTGAGAAAAAGGGAGACCCAGGGCGAAAAAAGGTTCTTGGGGAGGGAGGGAGGGTTGGTTCTTGGGGAGGGAGGGAGGGAGGGAGGGAGGGTTGGTTCTTGGGGAGGGAGGGAGGGTTCTTAGGGAGGGAGGGTTGGTTCTTGGGGAGGGAGGGATGGGAGGGAGGGAGGGAGGGTTGGTTCTTGGGGAGGGAGGGTCCTTAGGGGAGTTAAATAGGGCAGGAAAAGATTTTATTTAACCTACAGAAAACATGTAGAAAGCTTGTGTATACATTTTGTAGGAATTTGGAAGAACCTCTATGATTATTCGCCAGAACCATTATTTAAAAAATGTAGGCATACTTAAGAGAGGCAGACACACACACACACACACACACACACACACACACACACACACACACACACACACACACACACACACACACACACACACACACACACACACACACACACACACACCCCGGATGGTCAGTTCAAAATAGAAGGCGTGCAAAGAGGCAAGTCATTATGAACCGTAGAAGTTCATTCTTTTCTTCTCCTCACAGGTCGCCAGGCAGATCAACATAGCCCAATATCAGCACATGGTTTACAACGAGTTTATCCCAACACTCATCGGTTACTGGAAAGCTAAAGAATACGATTTGCTTCCTCAGAAAAACGGTTACTCAAATGTGAGTCTTGTGCTTTGAGCGAATGAATATTAATTCATGTGATTTTTTGTTTTGCATAGAATCTACCTTTGCTTTTTCCCCACCTTGCTAATCATAACTTCCTCCCTCGCTCATCTTTCATCATATATTTCACATATTTCCTCTCCTCTTCTCCTCCTTTTCTTTCCTCTTTCTCGCCTCCCTCCCCTCCTCTCCCTCCCCTCCCTCCCCTCCTCTCCCTCCCCTTCCCACCTCCTATCCCTCCCCTTCCCACCTCCTCTCCCTCCCCTTCCCACCTCCTCTCCCTCCCCTTCCCACCTCCTCTCCCTCCCCTTCCCACCTCCTCTCCCTCCCCTTCCCACCTCCTCTCCCTCCCCTTCCCACCTCCTCTCCCTCCCCTTCCCACCTCCTCTCCCTCCCCTTCCCACCTCCTCTCCCTCCCCTTCCCACCTCCTCTCCCTCCCCTTCCCACCTCCTCTCCCTCCCCTTCCCACCTCCTCTCCCTCCCCTTCCCACCTCCTCTCCCTCCCCTTCCCACCTCCTCTCCCTCCCCTTCCCACCTCCTCTCCCTCCCCTTCCCACCTCCTCTCCCTCCCCTTCCCACCTCCTCTCCCTCCCCTTCCCACCTCCTCTCCCTCCCCTTCCCACCTCCTCTCCCTCCCCTTCCCACCTCCTCTCCCTCCCCTTCCCACCTCCTCTCCCTCCCCTTCCCACCTCCTCTCCCTCCCCTTCCCACCTCCTCTCCCTCCCCTTCCCACCTCCTCTCCCTCCCCTTCCCACCTCCTCTCCCTCCCCTTCCCACCTCCTCTCCCTCCCCTTCCCACCTCCTCTCCCTCCCCTTCCCACCGTCCGCTCTCCTCCCTTCTCACCTCCTCTCCCTCCCCTTCCCTCCTCCTCGCCCTCCCCTTCCCACCTCCTCTCCCTCCCCTTCCCACCCTCTCCTCCCCTTCACCTCTCTCTCCTCACCTTCCCACCTCCTCTCTCCTCCCCTTCCCACCTCCTCTCCCTCCCCTTCCCACCTCCTCTCTCCCACCCCTTTCCCACCTCCTCTCCCTCCCCTGTCCCACCTCCTCATCCTCCCCTTCCCACCTCCTCCTCCCTCCGCCTTCCCACCTCCTCTCCTACCCCTTCCCACCTCCTCTCCCTCCCCCCGCCCCCGCCCCCCTCCCCGACCCCCCCCCCCCCCCCCCCCCCGCCACCCCTCCACTTGTTCCCACCTCCTCTCCCTCCCCACTTCCACCCTCCTCTCCCTCCCCTTCCCACCTCCTCTCCCTCCCCTTCCCACCTCCTCTCCCTCCCCTTCCCACCTCCTCTCCCTCCCCTTCCCACCTCCTCTCCCTCCCCTTCCCACCTCCTCTCCCTCCCCTTCCCACCTCCTCTCCCTCCCCTTCCCACCTCCTCTCCCTCCCCTTCCCACCTCCTCTCCCTCCCCTTCCCACCTCCTCTCCCTCCCCTTCCCACCTCCTCTCCCTCCCCTTCCCACCTCCTCTCCCTCCCCTTCCCACCTCCTCTCCCTCCCCTTCCCACCTCCTCTCCCTCCCCTTCCCACCTCCTCTCCCTCCCCTTCCCACCTCCTCTCCCTCCCCTTCCCACCTCCTCTCCCTCCCCTTCCCACCTCCTCTCCCTCCCCTTCCCACCTCCTCTCCCTCCCTTCCCACCTCCTCTCCCTCCCCTTCCCACCTCCTCTCCCTCCCCTTCCCACCTCCTCTCCCTCCCCTTCCCACCTCCTCTCCCTCCCCTTCCCACCTCCTCTCCCTCCCCTTCCCACCTCCTCTCCCTCCCCTTCCCACCTCCTCTCCCTCCCCTTCCCACCTCCTCTCCCTCCCCTTCCCACCTCCTCTCCCTCCCCTTCCCACCTCCTCTCCCTCCCCTTCCCACCTCCTCTCCCTCCCCTTCCCACCTCCTCTCCTCCCCTTCCCACCTCCTCTCCCTCCCCTTCCCACCTCCTCTCCCTCCCCTTCCCACCTCCTCTCCCTCCCCTTCCCACCTCCTCTCCCTCCCCTTCCCACCTCCTCTCCCCCCTTCCCACCTCCTCTCCCTCCCTTCCCACCTCCTCTCCCTCCCCTTCCCACCTCTCCTTCTCCCCTTCCCACCTTCTCCCTCCCCTTCCCTCCTCCTCTCCCTCCCCTTCCCACCTCCTCTCCCTCCCCTTCCCACCTCCTCTCCCTCCCCTTCCCACCTCCTCTCCCTCCCCTTCCCACCTCCTCTCCCTCCCCTTCCCACCTCCTCTCCCTCCCTTCCACCTCCTCTCCCTCCCCTTCCCACCTCCTCTCCCTCCCCTTCCCACCTCCTCTCCCTCCCCTTCCCACCTCCTCTCCCTCCCCTTCCCACATCCTCTCCCTCCTCCTTCCCCCCTTCCCACCTCCTCTCCCTTCCTTCCTTCCCCTCCCCTTCCCACCTCCTCTCCCTTCCTTCCTTCCCCTCCCCTTCCCACCTCCTCTCCCTTCCTTCCTTCCCCCTCCCCTTCCCACCCTCCTCTCCCTTCCTTCCTTCCCCTCCCCTTCCCACCTCCTCTCCCTTCCTTCCTTCCCCTCCCCTTCCCACCTCCTCTCCCTTCCTTCCTTCCCCTCCCCTTCCCACCTCCTCTCCCTTCCTTCCTTCCCCTCCCCTTCCCACCTCCTCTCCCTTCCTTCCTTCCCCTCCCCTTCCCACCTCCTCTCCCTTCCTTCCTTCCCCTCCCCTTCCCACCTCCTCTCCCTTCCTTCCTTCCCCTCCCCTTCCCACCTCCTCTCCCTTCCTTCCTTCCCCTCCCCTTCCCACCTCCTCTCCCTTCCTTCCTTCCCCTCCCCTTCCCACCTCCTCTCCTTCCTCCCCTTCCCACCTCCTCTCCCTCCCCTTCCCACCTCCTCTCCCTCCCCTTCCCACCTCCTCTCCCTCCCCTTCCCACCTCCTCTCCCTCCCCTTCCCACCTCCTCTCCCTCCCCTTCCCACCTCCTCTCCCTCCCCTTCCCACCTCCTCTCCCTCCCCTTCCCACCTCCTCTCCCTCCCCTTCCCACCTCCTCTCCCTCCTTCCCTCCCCTTCCCACCTCCTCTCCCTCCCCTTCCCACCTCCTCTCCCTCCCCTTCCCACCTCCTCTCCCTCCCCTTCCACCTCCTCTCCCTCCCCTTCCCACCTCCTCTCCCTCCCCTTCCCACCTCCTCTCCCTCCCCTTCCCACCTCCTCTCCCTCCCCTTCCCACCTCCTCTCCCTCCCCTTCCCACCTCCTCTCCCTCCCCTTCCCACCTCCTCTCCCTCCCCTTCCCACCTCCTCTCCCTCCCCTTCCCACCTCCTCTCCCTCCCCTTCCCACCTCCTCTCCCTCCCCTTCCCACCTCCTCTCCCTCCCCTTCCCACCTCCTCTCCCTCCCCTTCCCACCTCCTCTCCCTCCCCTTCCCACCTCCTCTCCCTCCCCTTCCCACCTCCTCTCCCTCCCCTTCCCACCTCCTCTCCCTCCCCTTCCCACCTCCTCTCCCTCCCCTTCCCACCTCCTCTCCCTCCCCTTCCCACCTCCTCTCCCTCCCCTTCCCACCTCCTCTCCCTCCCCTTCCCACCTCCTCTCCCTCCCCTTCCCACCTCCTCTCCCTCCCCTTCCCACCTCCTCTCCCTCCCCTTCCCACCTCCTCTCCCTCCCCTTCCCACCTCCTCTCCCTCCCCTTCCCACCTCCTCTCCCTCCCCTTCCCACCTCCTCTCCCTCCCCTTCCCACCTCCTCTCCCTCCCCTTCCCACCTCCTCTCCCTCCCCTTCCCACCTCCTCTCCCTCCCCTTCCCACCTCCTCTCCCTCCCCTTCCCACCTCCTCTCCCTCCCCTTCCCACCTCCTCTCCCTCCCCTTCCCACCTCCTCTCCCTCCCCTTCCCACCTCCTCTCCCTCCCCTTCCCACCTCCTCTCCCTCCCCTTCCCACCTCCTCTCCCTCCCCTTCCCACCTCCTCTCCCTCCCCTTCCCACCTCCTCTCCCTCCCCTTCCCACCTCCTCTCCCTCCCCTTCCCACCTCCTCTCCCTCCCCTTCCCACCTCCTCTCCCTCCCCTTCCCACCTCCTCTCCCTCCCCTTCCCACCTCCTCTCCCTCCCCTTCCCACCTCCTCTCCCTCCCCTTCCCACCTCCTCCCCCTCCCCTTCCCTCCTCCTCTCCCTCCCCTTCCCACCTCCTCTCCCTCCCCTTCCCACCTCCTCTCCTTCCCACCTCCTCTCCCTTCCTTCCTTCCCCTCTCCTTTCCTTCCTTCCCCTCTCCTTCCCACCTCCTCTCCTTTCCTTCCTTCCCCTCTCCTTCCCACCTCCTCTCCTTTCCTTCCTTCCCCTCTCCTTCCCACCTCCTCTCCTTTCCTTCCTTCCCCTCTCCTTCCCACCTCGTCTCCCTTCCCTCCCCCCAGCACTACGACAGCCGCGTGAACCCCGGCGTCTTGAACGAGTTCACCACGGCAGCCTTCCGCCTCGGGCACACGATGATCCCGGACGATTTCCGGATGCTGGACAAGGCCTACCTGCCGGTCTCGTCGTTCCCGCTCGTCGAGACCTTCCACAATACGACTATGGTGTTCCCGGTGAGTAGTTGTGGGGGGATGAGGGTGGGGGAGGGTGTGGGAGGGGCTTATGTGAGGGGGGAGAGTGTGGGAGGGACTAATGTGAGGGGATTTGAGAGAAGAATAAATGGGAGGGGGGGATTGTTTTATTCGGGCGAGTGGGGGTTGGGGGAGAGTGGAGTGAGTAGGGGTTAATTTTTGGGGGGAGGGGGGAATGGTTGTTGTGCACAGCTTACGAATGACATAGCTTTGAGCAGGTAGTTTATTCTGAATCACAAGGTTAGCCATACACTATACTTTTCAGACTAGTGTACGTACCTAGGCAGTGTATGTTAAGACTAGATTTATCACTCAGAACATAACCTTTACGTCTGTCAGTTTCATATAATTTATTATTTTTCATTAAGGATAGATAACTGATATCAGTGCCGCTGGGCTTTCTTATCGTATGGGCAAGTCTTACTGGAGTGCTTTACTTTAGAAACTGCAAACTTTTCTCGCCACATGAAGATGCTTTAGCAAAGTCCGTCGTCTGGAGTAACTTCAAGTTGTGTGGATCCAGGTGATGAGATCATGATGTGAACGCATCATGATTTTGTGTGTGTGTGTGTGTGTGTGTGTGTGTGTGTGTGTGTGTGTGTGTGTGTGTGTGTGTGTGTGTGTGTGTGTGTGTGTGTGTACACTTTGTTCTACGGATGAAGAAATCCTGTCCGTTTTATCCATATGTTATTCCTGTAACTTGTATAACCTTCTAATTATTTTGGATATCATTCACTATACTTTTTCTTATATATAAATGATGTATATTCACTATAATGTTGTAACGTGTATCAATCACTATACTTTTCTTATAACATTTATATGATGTGTATATATCACTCTCCCCTTCTCATGACATATGCATGCTGTACTTAGAATAATGCCAAAAGGAAAGGGAAGAAAGGAGGGGATGGAGTAAAGGGAGGGAGGGAGGGAGGGTAGGGTAGGGTATGGGAGGGTAGGGTATGGGAGGGTAGGGTATGGGAGGGTAGGGTATGGGAGGGAAGGGAGGAAATGAGGAAACCTAACAACCAACTTCTCCCTTCCGTGCCATGACCTTGACAGATGGAATCCGGCGACTACCTGGTTCGCGGGATGGTAGGAACCAGGTTGAAACCGGTCGACCTGATACTCGTGGACATCACCCTCAACCGACTCTTCGAGAAATTAGGAGTTCCTCATTCGGGAGAAGACCTGTTTGCCAGGAACATAGCTAGAGGTAATGAAGACAGATTTTTTTAAAAAGATTAATGATTGTAGTTATTTGGTGAATGTGGTGGTGGGATTGGTGTGCTTGACAACTTGTCATGAAAGCTGATGGTAAGTGAGCCTTCAGAATAAACGTTGGTGGGAGGGCCTGCCGCATAAAAGCTACTAAGTGAACCTAATTAATACTGCTTTCTCAATTCCTTTGCAGCCAGAGACCACGGCATTGCTTCGTACACTACATATCGACAGTTCTGTGGTCTGGGACCTACTGCGAATTTCGACGACCTGAGAAGCACCATGTCCGACGAAGCAATAACCGCCTTTCGGCAGGTCTACGCCAGTGTGCACGATATTGACCTCTATGTCGGCGGTCTGGTGAGTAACGCCAATTTTCGGTTGATATGTTGAATAAGATGCGTTGCGTAGGTCGTACGTTTTATTTGACTACTTTTATATGACTACTGCTTAGATAGCAGACATTTTTCTAATATCACTAGCATGATTAGCGGAGACGTGTTGGTGCACTTGTTAATATTTACACAGGCAGAGAAGCTGTTGCCTGGGGCTTTAGTGGGCCCGACATTCGCCTGCATCATCGCCTTCCAATTTCTCAACAGTAAACGTGGAGATAGATTTTGGTAAGTATTATATATGGACATTTATATGGTATTTACGTTAATGATATACCCTTGGCATATATGAAAGTTTGACTTCTGTCAATTTTCTCTTTTTCTGTTTCTCTACATACATAATAACTGCAGTTATTTTTAATCCTCATGCACACTAGATTACCAAAACCTAATATAATCGGTGCCCTGTCTTAAAGTCTCTTAAAAGGATTGATCTAAACATTCAACGTCAAAATTTCAGGTACGAGAATAAGGACGCGGGTTTCAGCTACGTGCAGCTCCACGCCATCCGCAGCACAGCGTCCTTCTCTAGTATAATGTGCGAAAATATGGCCGAGAAGTTCGACCACAGGATACCACCCCAAGCGCTGCGTTTGCCGTGCAACCGGAAGTAAATTTTTGTTTTCATCAGTGAAATTTGTAGATTTTTTAACTTTATTTATTACGTGTTGTGTAGATCATTGATTGATTGATCGATTGACTGATTCATTCATTCATTTATTTATTCATTCATTCATTCATTCATTGATATTCAACGTACAGTCTCCTCCAAATGTGCAAGTTCGTCCCTCAGATTTACATTGTGACTCGATACCCATGTTAAAATGGCGGTTCACATAATGGCAACATTGAATGGGGGACTTTGCAATTGGAAAGGACCGACCATTATTAGAGTTAACGACCATGCAACTAGTACTTGTTTCTCGAGTGCATTGCTAACAGGGGGTTAGACGAGTCCATTATATTAATTATTATCTACGCAACAGTTTAGGGCACTTTACTATGTTCGTTGTTTCACGTACCCTTAACTCTGTTGGTACTGGGTAATCCACAAGGAGCCAGTTAGTAGGCCTATTTTTGTGTTATGATGATTATAATGTTATGAACAATGTTGATAAGCAATGAAAAATAAACAAATCTGAAAATCAAGATAAAGGGTGAACATTGTAGGCCAAGTAAGATTAGTAATTGACCTTCTGGTGATCACGCACTTGTGGAATCCTCTGTTAGGAAAGACATGGCATGTATTCTTGCGATCCAGGCAATACAGGGTTAGCATACAACAGTGTTACCAGCTCGTGACAAAATTAGGTGATGACGAATAGCCTGTCACCGAGCGTTCGTGTTTTACTTTTCCCATTGGAACACACTGTCTCATTTTTTAACGAGTACGTTTTGAGACGTTCCAATGTTTCTCTTTATGACCACAATTTCGAGCATCTCCCATGCACACCGACTTCACTATATATACACCAACCATTTCCTCTGCATTTTTAAAAATTATTTCATTATTTTTTGTTTTATTTATTTGTCTATTTCAGTTAAGCACTGCGCCATCATTCAGAAATCCCACTGCCTTTTTCCTTCAGTGAACATGACGTCTCTTCACTGAAGTTCTTGACCATCTTTTTTCAGGAATCCTCTTACTCCGTGTAGCCATCTGCACAAGCTAGACCTGACTCTGTGGGCCGAGAAACCGACGTACCAGCCCAAGTCCTGTACGTATATGAGCGTCGTGTACCGCCCTGGTGCTCCTGTGTCCGTGTCGCCTTGCCTCGCCTGCGTCTGTCACACGGATGGCAAGGTGGGAAAAGAGAGGGTCTTGCGAGCGGTGGCCTTTGGTTTGTATAATGTTGTGGGTGTCGATAATTGGTGTTTATATTGATTTTTTATCTTCTCTTTTCTGGTGTTTGTTTATACGGACTTTCTGATTTCTTTCTTTATCTTTCCCCTTCCCCTTCCCCTTTCCCTTTCCCTTTCCCTTCTCTTTCCCTTTCCCTTTCCCTTCTCTTTCCCTTTCCCTTCTCTTTCCCTTTCCCTTTCCCTTCTCTTTCCCTTTCCCTTCTCTTTCCCTTTCCCTTTCCCTTCTCTTTCCCTTTCCCTTTCCCTTCTCTTTCCCTTTCCCTTCTCTTTCCCTTTCCCTTCTCTTTCCCTTTCCCTTCTCTTTCCCTTTCCCTTCTCTTTCCCTTTCCCTTTCCCTTCTCTTTCCCTTTCCCTTTCCCCTTCTCTTTCCCTTTCCCTTTCCCTTCTCTTTCCCTTTCCCTTTCCCTTCCCTTTCCCTTCTCTTTCCCTTTCCCTTTCCCTTCTCTTTCCCTTTCCCTTCCCCTTCTCTTTCCCTTCCCCTTCCCCTTCTCTTTCCCTTCCCCTTCCCCTTCTCTTTCCCTTTCCCCTTCCCCTTCCCCTTCCCCTTCCCCTTCTCTTTCCCTTCCCCTTCCCCTTCCCCTTCCCCTTCCCCTTCTCTTTCCCTTCCCCTTCCCCTTCCCCTTCCCCTTCCCCTTCCCTTTCCCTTCCCTTTCCCTTTCCCTTTCCCTTCCCCTTCCCTTTCCCTTCCCTTTCCCTTTCCCTTCCCTTTCCCTTTCCCTTCCCCTTCTCTTTCCCTTCCCCTTCCCCTTCTCTTTCCCTTCCCCTTCCCCTTCCCCTTCCCCTTCCCCTTCCCCTTCCCTTTCCCTTCTCTTTCCCTTTCCCTTTCCCTTCTCTTTCCCTTTCCCTTTCCCTTCTCTTTCCCTTTCCCTTTCCCTTCTCTTTCCCTTTCCCTTTCCCTTCCCCTTCTCTTTTCCCCATCCCCTTCCCCTTCTCTTTTCCCCATCCCCTTCCCCTTCCCCTTCTCTTTTCCCCATCCCCTTCCCCTTCCCCTTCTCTTTTCCCCATCCCCTTCCCCTTCTCTTTTCCCCATCCCCTTCCCCTTCCCCTTCTCTTTTCCCCATCCCCTTCCCCTTCCCCTTCTCTTTTCCCCATCCCCTTCCCCTTCCCTTCTCTTTTCCCCTCTATCCCCTTCCCCTTCTCTTTTCCCCATCCCCTTCCCCTTCCCCTTCTCTTTTCCCCATCCCCTTCCCCTTCTCTTTTCCCCATCCCCTTCCCCTTCCCCTTCTCTTTTCCCCATCCCCTTCCCCTTCCCCTTCTCTTTTCCCCATCCCCTTCCCCTTCCCCTTCTCTTTTCCCCATCCCCTTCCCCTTCCCCTTCTCTTTTCCCCATCCCCTTCCCCTTCCCCTTCTCTTTTCCCCATCCCCTTCCCCTTCCCCTTCTCTTTTCCCCATCCCCTTCCCCTTCCCCTTCTCTTTTCCCCATCCCCTTCCCCTTCCCCTTCTCTTTTCCCCATCCCCTTCCCCTTCCCCTTCTCTTTTCCCCATCCCCTTCCCCTTCCCCTTCTCTTTTCCCCATCCCCTTCCCCTTCCCCTTCTCTTTTCCCCATCCCCTTCCCCTTCCCCTTCTCTTTTCCCCATCCCCTTCCCCTTCCCCTTCTCTTTTCCCCATCCCCTTCCCCTTCCCCTTCTCTTTTCCCCATCCCCTTCCCCTTCCCCTTCTCTTTTCCCCATCCCCTTCCCCTTCCCCTTCTCTTTTCCCCATCCCCTTCCCCTTCCCCTTCTCTTTTCCCCATCCCCTTCCCCTTCCCCTTCTCTTTTCCCCATCCCCTTCCCCTTCCCCTTCTCTTTTCCCCATCCCCTTCCCCTTCCCCTTCTCTTTTCCCCATCCCCTTCCCCTTCCCCTTCTCTTTTCCCCATCCCCTTCCCCTTCCCCTTCTCTTTTCCCCATCCCCTTCCCCTTCCCCTTCTCTTTTCCCCATCCCCTTCCCCTTCCCCTTCTCTTTTCCCCATCCCCTTCCCCTTCCCCTTCTCTTTTCCCCATCCCCTTCCCCTTCCCCTTCCCCTTCCCTCTCTCAGCTCCAGTGCAAGGCTTCCCCTCGAGGCTGCGAATATCCTGGAATGGACGAGTACTGTAAACTCTACTGTGAAGAAAGCATTTACCGTATTTAACAGGGTCGGTAAGGTGACTTGTATGAATTATACTGTTGAATTATGCTGTTAAATCTATCTCCTGTATACATATATTTTTATATAGAAATGAGTATTAAAGTGGAAAAAAAAACTTGTATGGACGTTTGATTCCCAGTTAAGAAAAAGAAGAAAAACTGTTACAGATAATTATATTCCTTAAAAATGAACAAATTAAAATGTTATAAACCTGGGTTTAACTAAAAAGTGAAGCGTCGAGCGAAATTATAGAATAATAGCATCTTAATAGCATTTTAGTAGTATCTTTAAAGGTCATTGCCCACTACCACTGCACGCTGGTGTGTGTGTGGTCTGTAGCGACCTTCGTTAAAGTCTTATTGATTTTATGCCCCCCCCCCCCCTCTCCGTCCCCTCCCCTCCACTCCCCTCCACTCCACACTTTCCCCACTTCTAAATCCCTCCACACTTACTCCCCTCCCCTCCACTCCCCTCCTCTCCACACTTTCCCCACTTCTAAATCCCTTCACACTTACTCCCCTCCCCTCCCTATCTCGTCCCTCTCCACTCCCTCAATCCCTTGTTCCTCTCTACTCTCTCCCTCACTCCTCTTCAGTCCCTCCCCTCACTCCTCTCCCCTCCTTCCCTTCCCTCACTCCTCTCCCCTCCTTCCCTTCCCTCACTCCTCTCCCCTCCTTCCCTTCCCTCACTCCTCTCCCCTCCTTCCCTTCCCTCACTCCTCTCCCCTCCTTCCCTTCCCTCACTCCTCTCCCCTCCTTCCCTTCCCTCACTCCTCTCCCCTCCTTCCCTTCCCTTCACTCCTTTCTCCGTCCCCTCTTTTCCCTCCCTCCCCCTCACTCCTTTCTCCGTCCCCTCTTTTCCCTCCCTCCCCCTCACTCCTTCCACTTCCCTCCCTCCCCCTCACTCCTTCCACTTCCCTCCCTCCCCCTCACTCCTTCCACTTTCCTTCCTTCCACTTTCCTTCCTCCTCACTTATTCCCTGTCCTTCCTTCCCACCGTCCCTCTCCCTCCCCCACTCCCACACGTTCCTCTCCCTCCCCCACTCCCACACGTTCCTCTCCCTCCCCCACTCCCACACGTTCCTCTCCCTCCCCCACTCCCACGTTCCTCTCCCTCCCCCACTCCCACACGTTCCTCTCCCTCCCCCAGTCCCACACGTTCCTCTCCCTCCCCCACTCCCACACGTTCCTCTCCCTCCCCCACTCCCACACGTTCCTCTCCCTCCCCCACTCCCACACGTTCCTCTCCCTCCCCCACTCCCACACGTTCCTCTCCCTCCCCCACTCCCACACGTTCCTCTCCCTCCCCCACTCCCACGTTCCTCTCCCTCCCCCACTCCCACACGTTCCTCTCCCTCCCCCACTCCCACACGTTCCTCTCCCTCCCCCACTCCCACACGTTCCTCTCCCTCCCCCACTCCCACACGTTCCTCTCCCTCCCCCACTCCCACACGTTCCTCTCCCTCCCCCACTCCCACACGTTCCTCTCCCTCCCCCACTCCCACACGTTCCTCTCCCTCCCCCACTCCCACACGTTCCTCTCCCTCCCCCACTCCCACACGTTGCTCTCCCTCCCCCACTCCCACACGTTCCTCTCCCTCCCCCACTCCCACACGTTCCTCTCCCTCCCCCCACTCCCACACGTTCCTCTCCCTCCCCCACTCCCACACGTTCCTCTCCCTCCCCCACTCCCACACGTTCCTCTCCCTCCCCCACTCCCACACGTTCCTCTCCCTCCCCCACTCCCACACGTTCCTCTCCCTCCCCCACTCCCACACGTTCCTCTCCTCCCCCACTCCCACACGTTCCTCTCCCTCCCCCCACTCCCACACGTTCCTCTCCCTCCCCCACTCCCACACGTTCCTCTCCCTCCCCCACTCCCACACGTTCCTCTCCCTCCCCCACTCCCACACGTTCCTCTCCCTCCCCCACTCCCACACGTTGCTCTCCCTCCCCCACTCCCACACGTTGCTTTCCCTCCCCCACTCCCACACGTTGCTCTCCCTCCCCCACTCCCACACGTTCCTCTCCCTCCCCCACTCCCACACGTTCCTCTCCCTCCCCCACTCCCACACGTTCCTCTCCCTCCCCCACTCCCACACGTTCCTCTCCCTCCCCCACTCCCACACGTTCCTCTCCCTCCCCCACTCCCACACGTTCCTCTCCCTCCCCCACTCCCACACGTTCCTCTCCCTCCCCCACTCCCACACGTTCCTCTCCCTCCCCCACTCCCACACGTTCCTCTCCTCCCCCACTCCCACACGTTCCTCTCCCTCCCCCACTCCCACACGTTCCTCTCCCTCCCCCACTCCCACACGTTCCTCTCCCTCCCCCACTCCCACACGTTCCTCTCCCTCCCCCACTCCCACACGTTCCTCTCCCTCCCCCACTCCCACACGTTCCTCTCCCTCCCCCACTCCCACACGTTCCTCTCCCTCCCCCACTCCCACACGTTCCTCTCCCTCCCCCACTCCCACACGTTCCTCTCCCTCCCCACTCCCACACGTTCCTCTCCCTCCCCCACTCCCCACACGTTCCTCTCCCTCCCCCACTCCCACACGTTCCTCTCCCTCCCCCACTCCCACACGTTCCTCTCCCTCCCCCACTCCCACACGTTCCTCTCCCTCCCCCACTCCCACACGTTCCTCTCCCTCCCCCACTCCCACACGTTCCTCTCCCTCCCCCACTCCCACACGTTCCTCTCCCTCCCCCACTCCCACACGTTCCTCTCCCTCCCCCACTCCCACACGTTCCTCTCCCTCCCCCACTCCCACACGTTCCTCTCCCTCCCCCACTCCCACACGTTTCCTCTCCCTCCCCCACTCCCACACGTTCCTCTCCCTCCCCCTCCACGTCCCACTCCCACACGTTCCTCTCCCTCCCCCACTCCCACACGTTCCTCTCCCTCCCCCACTCCCACACGTTCCTCTCCCTCCCCCACTCCCACACGTTCCTCTCCCTCCCCACTCCCACACGTTCCTCTCCCTCCCCCACTCCCACACGTTCCTCTCCCTCCCCCACTCCCACACGTTCCTCTCCCTCCCCCACTCCCACACGTTCCTCTCCCTCCCCCACTCCCACACGTTCCTCTCCCTCCCCCACTCCCACACGTTCCTCTCCCTCCCCACTCCCACACGTTCCTCTCCCTCCCCCACTCCCACACGTTCCTCTCCCTCCCCCACTCCCACACGTTCCTCTCCCTCCCCCACTCCCACACGTTCCTCTCCCTCCCCCACTCCCACACGTTTCCTCTCCCTCCCCCACTCCCACACGTTCCTCTCCCTCCCCCACTCCCACACGTTCCTCTCCCTCCCCCACTCCCACACGTTCCTCTCCCTCCCCCACTCCCACACGTTCCTCTCCCTCCCCCACTCCCACACGTTCCTCTCCCTCCCCCACTCCCACACGTTCCTCTCCCTCCCCCACTCCCACACGTTCCTCTCCCTCCCCCACTCCCACACGTTCCTCTCCCTCCCCCACTCCCACACGTTCCTCTCCCTCCCCCACTCCCACACGTTCCTCTCCCTCCCCCACTCCCACACGTTCCTCTCCCTCCCCCACTCCCACACGTTCCTCTCCTCCCCCACTCCCACACGTTCCTCTCCCTCCCCCACTCCCACACGTTCCTCTCCCTCCCCCACTCCCCACACGTTCCTCTCCCTCCCCCACTCCCACGTTCCTCTCCCTCCCCCACTCCCACACGTTCCTCTCCCTCCCCCACTCCCACACGTTCCTCTCCCTCCCCCACTCCCACACGTTCCTCTCCCTCCCCCACTCCCACACGTTCCTCTCCCTCCCCCACTCCCACACGTTCCTCTCCCTCCCCCACTCCCACACGTTCCTCTCCCTCCCCCACTCCCACACGTTCCTCTCCCTCCCCCACTCCCACACGTTCCTCTCCCTCCCCCACTCCCACACGTTCCTCTCCCTCCCCCACCCCCCCCCACCCCCGTCACTCTCCCTTTCCCTCCCCCACTCCACCCCCTCTCCCTCCCTTCCTATAACAGCTTTAGTCAACAGGTTATAATCTATAGAGGGAAGGGAAGCCTGTTGATATGTCTTTATATTAACATCTTTAGCATCTTAAAGTTGTTGGTCGTCGGTATATAAATTGTATAAAATGATAGAAAAGAATTGTATATTTCTTCGTGACCAGGCAGTTACTGCTGGTCGATTTAGTCGTGTTAGTAGTAAACCTCAAACACTGGGTCTTTTACTTCGAAATGTTTTCTCTACGATCTCGAATGGCATTAATAAACCGCCGCCATCATCCGTATAAAAACGCGAATCTCAAAAAACCAGTCTAAAAGAACCGAGGGGGGGAAAAAAATGTATATATACGAGAAAAATAACCACGCGAATTGTAAATAAAATCCCTCATATTGATCGAAGTAAAGAAAAACCAAAACAACACACGAACAGATGGAAATGTTTCTCTCAAAAAATCAATGGAGCTAAACTGATTACTCTAACAAAAAGGGAGATAAACAAAAAGGGAGATAAACAAAAAGGGAGATAAACAAAAAGGGAGATAAACAAAAAGGGAGATAAACAAAAAGGGAGATAAACAAAAAGGGAGATAAACAAAAAGGGAGATAAACAAAAAGGGAGATAAACAAAAAGGGAGATAAACAAAAAGGGAGATAAACAAAAAGGGAGATAAACAAAAAGGGAGATAAACAAAAAGGGAGATAAACAAAAAGGGAGATAAACAAAAAGGGAGATAAACAAAAAGGGAGATAAACAAAAAGGGAGATAAACAAAAAGGGAGATAAACAAAAAGGGAGATAAACAAAAAGGGAGATAAACAAAAAGGGAGATAAACAAAAAGGGAGATAAACAAAAAAGGGAGATAAACATCAAAGAAACTGACTAACAAAAACTTAGTGACCCCGGAGTGACTCGAACACCCAGCCTTCTGATCTGGAGTCAGACGCGCTACCATTGCGCCACAGGGCCGCCTGGTGATATGCGCGAAATAATGTTAGACTCGGTCACGTTTTAAAGCTTATGAGCCGTAGTTTGATTTTGTATATATACAAATACATACATCCATATATGTATACACATACATAAACACACGCAACAAATATACAAACATTTACATATATACATACATACATATACACACGCACACGCACACACGCATACAAAGACACACACACGTACACACGCATACAAAGACACACATACACACGCATACAAAGACACACACGTACACACGCA